>NC_057794.1:343350216-343356165 GCF_018294505.1 Triticum aestivum
GTGCAGAATGATCATCTGCCACTAGTCTTCAAGTTTGGTGAAGTCGACTCTGAGTCAGAGGAGATAGAAAATAAGGAGGAATGGGGCCTCATGGACATGGCCCAGAACGAGATGACCGCGGCGGTTGCTTCCCCCCTCCCGTCCCAGCTCCCATCCACGCGCCCGTGCCAGCGACCATCCCTGTAGCATTGACGGGCTGGTCGCCGAGCACTATCGCAGGGCTGGAAGCCGCGGGCGTCAGCGAGGTCTCCGTGGATCCACGTGACCTCGTGTACATGCCAGCACAAGCGCCCGTTCCTGTGCCTGTGCGCGCCCCTCCACCCACTGTGTCGCCGGCCCCGTGCGTTTGGCTGCATCCGCCGTGCCCATGTGTGCCCCTCCACCCACCGCGGCGCTGGTCCCCATGCGTTTGGCTGCACCCACCACGCTCGTGCCCGTGCGCGCGCCCCCCTCAGCGGCATGGGACGTTGCCGTCGACCTCTACCTCTCAGCGGCGCCAGTTGCCGTCCTCCCGTGCCCCGCCCGCCGATCGCGCGATGACATGACGTTTGATTTACAAGTGAAGAACATTTTGTGATGCCTTGAAGACTTCAACTACGGAGTCCCGGAGGACGACAACGACAACGACAACGCGGCACACCGCCTCCGCCGCCACCGGAAATAGTTTTTTGGGGGTTTAATATTGTATCTCGAATTATCGATCATATGAATATAAATTTGAAGTGTGAATGAATGAAAGATATGGTTTGAACGAACTTGCATTTTTCTCTCTTAATATACAGATTTATCAAACGATTTTCTTTGAAGAAAACATCAACGGTTTTTAAATATAAAACACTCATCGCAAACGTTTTAGTTGGAACACCCGTATGCAAACCGACAGCTTCCCCAGGAAGCCAAGGGAAAATGTGCCGAGCAGGATTTCTGCATCCCTGCAACGCAAATGGTTGTTTTGCATGACCCGTGTGCAACCACGTACAAACAATTGGGTAAGATTTGCATATCTGTCATTTTGGGTATGTTGCCATTTCTCAAATTGGAAAGATTGACATTTGTTTATCTAGTAACATTGCCATTTGTCGACCTTGTGACACTATGATTTGTCAAAATATGCAGCTACAAATCACTAGCACTATCTAATTTTTGCAACTAAAATCACTAGCACTGTTCATATGGACACCACTAGCAGGCGTGCGTTCATGGATGCATATGCAAGTGTACCATTGATTACATACAACAAGTCCATCAACCCACAACGACAACGAGGATACACGTTGGATTATAGGTCATTTCCAAAAAAACATTCTAGTAATTTTTTTCTCACACAACAAATAACAAAGCGATGAAATGAACTTCAGCTCAACCACTTGTCGGTGTTGGAAATGCTTGCTATAAACCAGAAGTGATTCTCTGGGAAGGGCCAGCTACTATCAATCTCAAGACTAACGCAGTACTGATCATCCAGGCTGAAGCAGCCTATTTCAATACCCATATTGGGACGGTAGGGAAGCATAGTAATGTCCGAGGTATAGATGCAATCGCTTCTCATAAGTGGTAGTAACGTTGTGTCAACAGCAGCTGGATCGCCTTCCACCATCATTGGATAGTTTTGTCCATGGAAGAGTGAGTTTCCTCCAAGACTTTCAATACTGAACCGGGGAGAAGGTGTTGGCCCTAGTACACCAGTATCCATCCTGAATACCCTGCAGCGGATGTTGGAATAGGTTCGGAGAGTGCGACCATACGAGACAACACTTGCTTCCTTAGTAACATCAGCAGTGCCCCGTATACACACAAGAAGAGGTGATCCATCAGAATAAGTTGCCAGGCGCCATTGAGTATATGGGTCCTGCTCGTCCTCATGCTCGTGAATAAAATTTTCAAGTATAGGTGGTGGAATGTTCACAGGACCTTGGAAACACAAGAAGGTTCATTAGTAAAGGGAAACTAGCTAACCCGCATGCATGTGGATGAAACAATTATAATTATGGTGGAAGACAAACATACCAAAATCATGAGGATTCCATGCAAAAACAGTGCCACGAGTGGTGGCAGCAAACACAAGACCCTCGTATTGAATTGCATCACAGTTCTCATCCATGTATAGAAATTGATTTTTGAGCAATATCCATCGAGTCGAACCATGAAGGACGGCAACAAGCTTGTCAAAGATAGCGACAACATAAGCATTCCTATAACCCCAAGAGAGGTAGGGAACTCGACAAATTGCTATCTTCCGTAGACGACAGTCAGCATGATCGTATTTAAACTCACGTAGAATACCGGTGTACTCAACCTCTGGGCAGTCATCTGAGATTTTTCGAAGTGGAACCCGGTGACGAGTGTACACATTCACAAGTTCCCACTTGCAGTTGTACACAATATAAACAACCCAATCTCCATTTGTGTCTGCCCAAGCCTTGCCCTCAAGCAATGGCATCTTAACATCATATGTATCATTATCAAGCGGCATCAACTTACACAAGGCGAGGCTTCCCTCGTCCTCGCGCCACACAACAGGGTCACGGCGAAGAAGATAGGGGAGATCAAACCGCTCCTGAACCCTTGGGTTCCTTGTAATGATGTTATTAGTTGAGTCGAGAATGGTCTTGAATGAACCTGACATGCTAGCTGAGGTGATGACGTCGCACCGATCAATGAGTTCCTCCACCGCGCCATCATTCAGATCGAGGCAAGAATAACAGGGTTGTTTCGGGCTAGTTCCCTCCATGGAGAAGACGATCAAACAATGGCAGAAGGAAGGGTGAAGGCAAATGGAGGAGGGAGGAAGAGCTAGCGTGCAACAACAGTTCCAAATCGAGAGGGAAAGGCGAAGAGTCAGTGATTGGTTGCCACGGTACACGTAGAGGTGCATGGGGAGCGAATGGTTGCCACAGAGGTCACACACTGAAGACAAGGGCCGAGTGAACCGCATGCAATCCCATCGCACAACACACACGTCTTGTTAAGTTGAACTGTTTCTGTACTCTTGTGTCAACGAAACAGTTCATCCGAGTGAACCGCATGCCGTATATCCCACACACCTTGATCTGGCTGACCGTTTCTTTTGTCTTGCCTAATCACAAACAGTTCATCCGAGTGAACCATATGCCTTATATCGCACACAACTTCATCTGGCTGCCCGTTTCTTTTCTGTTGCCTAATCACAAACAGTTCATCCGAGTGAACCATATGTTGTGTATCGCACAAGCCATCATCTGGCTGCTCGTTTCTTTTGTTCCTCCTCATCGCAAATAGTTAATTGAACTGAACCTTCTGCCCTTCATTGCACACACAACTAAAACCTGAACCGTGTTTGGTGCATCCATCATCGCAAACGTTTTATACATTTCTGACGGTTTTCATATAGCACCGTTTGCGATTATGGCATCACACACAGTTTCTCGAAGGCTCTCTGATTGTAGTGTCGCGTTAGCAGCGTCCTGCAGTAGTGCTAGCACAAAAGTAGCAACGATCGAAAAGGAAAGGCATCCTACCTGGGACCTCCTAACTACTCCTCGAAGTCGAACTCCACGTAGAATCATCCTCGGGATCCTTTGGCTCCTGGACTCCATCATATGATCGCAATATCCGGGAAAGGGGGAAAAGAAATATCAAAGCAACTGTGAGTACTCACCCAAAGTACTCGCAGGCAAGGATCTACACTACATATGCATTGGCATCAATGAAATGGGTAGTATCTGTGGACAGAACTGCAGAATGCCAGAATAAGAGGGGGACAGCTAGTCCTATCAAAGACTAAGCTTCTGGCAGCCTCCATCTTGAAGCATGTAGAAGAGAGTAGCAAGTACAACATCAAGTAGCATCGCATAGCATAATCCTACCCGGCGATCCTCTCCTCGTCTCCCTGTGAGAGAGCGATCACCGGGTTGTATCCGGCACTTGAAAGGGTGTATTTTATTAAGAATTCGGTTATAGTTGTCATAAGGTCAAGGTACAACTCCAGGTCATCCTTTTACCGAGGGACACGACTATTCGAATAGATAAACTTCCCTGCAGGGGTGCACCACATAACCCAACACGCTCGATCCCTCTGGCCGGACACACTTTCCTGGGTCATGCTCGGCCTCGGAAGATCAACACGTCGCAGCCCTACCTAGGCACAACAGAGAGGTTAGCACGCCGGTCTAAATCCTATGCGTGCACGGGTCTGGGCCCATCGCCCATTGCACACCTGCACGTTGCATATGCAGCCGGAAGCAGAACTAGCCCCCTTAATACAAGCACAAGCTTACGGTCCAATCCGGCGCGTGCCGCTCAGTCGCTGACGCCAAGAAGGCTTTGGCTGATTCCACGATGTCGAGTGCCCATAACTATTCCCGCGTAGTTGGTTAGTGCGTATAGGCCAGTGGCCAGACTCAGATCAAATACCAAGATCTCGTTAATCATGTTAATTGCAGTATCCGCGGACGCCGACCAGGGCCAGGCCAACCTCTCACCTAGGTGGTCTCAACCTGCCCTGTCGCTCTGCCACAAAGTAACAGTCGGGGGCGTTGGGAACCCAGGCCCACCACTACCGGGATGGAGCCACCTGTCCTTTCAGCCCCCACATCGAAATCACTTGCGGGTACTCTACGAGCCAACCCGACTTTAGTCACATCATGTAATCTGTATAATATGTATGTATGTATGTATGTATGTATGTATAAACCCATGATCACCTCTCGAGTGATCACGAACCAATAGTATAGCATGGAAGATAGAGAAGAATGTAGGGCCACTGATGGAAAACTAGCATCCTTGTGACGCCCGGATAATTAGCTACAATAATCCCACGTTAACGATGCCACGTCACCTCGGTTATTGTTGCTAATCTCACGTTAGTTCGAAACCATTTCAAATTCAAAATCTAACAAACAATAAAAGTTTTCAAAAGTCAAGTCTAAAATGTTCGAAGTGTAGTAAATAAATCATAGATGATTAAGGTGATGAATCCAAATTAACATAAAAGGTTTAAATGCACTAAACAAAACAAAACAGTAGCAAAACAATTAGTTAAATGTCTTTTACAATAATTAAAATATTAGACTATTTTGTTTGGTTGCCCAAACTTATGTGGCAGTAGCCTATTTATCAACACTAAATTAGGGAGTGTTTTTATAGTTTATAATACTAAAATAAAAGAGGAACTAAAATAAAACAGTAAAAGAACAGTAAAAATAAAATCAAAATGAAGGCCCCAACCACCACCCCCGATGGGCCTTGGCCCAGCTAGCCACCGAGCTGGCCGGCCCACCCCGTTGCCTCCTTATCCCCTCCCACTCCAGTAACCCTAGCCCGCTACACCCCACTCCCCCCGATCCACCTCTCCCTCTCGCTCTCTTGATTTGGATCGAGAGATCCCCCTCGCCTCTGCCCGACGCCCCTCGTCTCTACCCCGGTGGCACTGACGCCGTTCGACCCTGTCGGACCCTGCTGAATGCCTCCCCGCTCCTGCCACCACGCCCAGCGCCCCTTGCCGAGGCCACCTCATCACCGGACTTCACCGTCCTCCTCCTCGACTCCTCGCCGGACTCCATCGACGTTGTCCTCTCCGTCAACGCCGACGTCCCCGACAACCTCCTCGCCCCCCCATTGCCTCGAACCCTACGGCCTCTCTGAGCCGCCACCCCTTCCTTCTCCTCCTTCCCCTGTCGCCGCACACATCGTCACGACGCCACGCGCCCCGCTAGCTCACCCACACACCGCTGCCCGCTGCTTCGTCTCGCCCGCTGGCCGCCTCTGCCCGCCGGTGTCGTCACCTCCGTCTGCCTGCACGTGCTGTCCCGCGCCTTGCTCCGCTCCGCTGGCCCCGTGCTTCTCCAGCCACCTTCGGCTCCGGCGCCCCACTGCTCCCGCTGCCCCTCCTGGCGCCCTCGCCGTGTCCGCCTCCCGCAGCCCCGCTGCTGCCTCGCCTGCGTCGCCGCGCTCACCACGCCCTCGTGCGTC
>NC_057794.1:345299804-345303791 GCF_018294505.1 Triticum aestivum
TATATAGGAGGAAGAAGTATGTCAAGGGAGCCATGAGGGGCCCACGAGGGTGGAGGGCGCGCCCAGGGGGGGGTGGGCGTGCCCCCTACCTCGTGGCTTTCTCAAAGCTTCCTTGACATGGACCCAAGTCTCCCGGGTTACTTTCCTTCCAAAAATAAGTTTTGTGAAGTTTCAGGTCAATTGGACTCCGTTTGATTTTCCTTTTCTGCGATACTCTAAAACAAGGTAAAAACAGAAACTGGCACTGGGCTATGGGTTAGTAGGTTAGTCCCAAAAATCATATAAAATAGCATATAAATGCATATAAAACATCCAATGTTGATAATATACTAGTACAAATGCCCGTGCGTTGCAACGGGCAAAAAAAATTGCAAAACCTGCTACACATGTGATTACTCACCATTTCGCATATCCATTTTTGATAAACGTGTAATAAGTTTAAATTCATTATCGATTTTCGGAGAATGAATTGTGGCATGAAGAAAACACTCTGTTGCCCTTCATTTGATGGAATAGTAGTGGTGCATGGATTAGTCTAATTAATCACTTTTATTTTTTGCTTTTTGGAAAAACTGTGTGTTGCAATGTGTAAAAAAAAATTATGGTCCTTCTCACAGTAAGCATGACTCAAGACTTCCAAGAGCCCATACCCTCTAATTCAACACACATCCATTTGTACTGTCACTTATTATTGCCTTGTCGTCCATGGCCTTTGAAGCGTTCCGCACGGCTAAACTTAGCCGCTCGCTCGACCTTGTCGGGGCGTCCAAATCGTCTGTCGGCCAACCCCGCCGGCGTATTAACCCCACGAGCTCTTTCTCAAACCTCCTCGGCTAGTTTCGGCGGCTACTAATGGTTGTTCCAAATAATACATAATTATAATCTAAATTTTGCTTTTTTTTTATTTTGAGTGCCTTTTATCAATATGAATTTAAAATTAATGTTAAAGTTATTTAAAAATCCATAATAATTCCTAATCAAATAATTTCTCCACCATATAAAATCTAAAATAAGTATTTTAAACTTTCACTTTGAAAGATTAAACTAAAGCATTAGGTATATGCAGCTCACCTAAATTCAACCAGTAGCTTAATTTTGAGTTAAAATAAATAGGATATTTTTTTAGTATTTATAAGAGAGTTCGTGTAGTGCTGGCTGCTGCTGATTTACAAGGTGATCATTGATGGGATCGATGTACATATTTGTAGTTAATCTATATTAGCGCCCACACACACATGTACCTAGGGTGTTTCCTCACGGCACCATACCTAGCGGAGGTAGACTTGGACCGCATTGAGGTAGAGCATCGTCGCCATCAAAGATAGATGGCAATCAGAGCGGTGAAATTACATATGCCTGGTAGAAAGACATCCATTGTAGAGTGAAATCTCTTTTTGTTTTTCTCTGATCGTAAAAAACGGTGGGGAATGCTGACAATCACACAAAAAGAGCGAAACCATATTGCATACCTGAGTGTCTGGATGTGACTACGAATTCACAAATCAGGGTGCGTGATCACGTAGGTTCTCGTTTACAAATTAGCATGGTGCGAAAAGCATAACCAGATAATCCTGGAAGTTGGAAATATCCGACCAGTAAGGAGCAGTCATTATTTTGCTACTGGCCTTACCACACATAACTGAAAGTGGAATCGGTATTACTTAAAATGCTGAAAAGAATCTTCCGACAATAGCAGTCATCAAGGAAACATCAACAGCTTGTGCATAACTTGGCTGTTAGCCTTGGCACGAATAGATTAAAAGTGTGATTAGTAAGACAATTACATTATCAAAAACTCAAAGCTTTTACAAAATAATGGTAAAACTGCATACACAAAAGACAACTTACATAACCAAATATACTATCTAATTGACTCGATTTCCTTTGCTTCCACGTCGTGGAAGTAGGGACAGACTCGTACGCATCTAGCCTGTAATCTGCACTTTGCGCAACGCCATTGGCAGCCACACCGGAGCGAACCGCTGTGCGACTTCTCGTCGGCTCTCTTCTTCTATGTCCCAGCTCATGACGACTTGTAGAAGGAATGCTACATGTATTTTTCCACAACCTAGAATGGAAAATCTTGGTAGCAAAGGAAAATTTCGAGGAATGAGAAAGACCACATGTCTCTGTCTAAATAGCACAGTTAGTATTACAACAAATAAACCAGCACCAGCTGCCTTAGCTGGACCTTCAAATCAAGACCTAGTTTAATCTGATCGGGCCAAAATAATCAGTCAATTCATGGAACATATAGTCAATTTTCTACAAGGAAACATATAGTTAGATGGTCCACTCAAGGTTGAAGACTGCAGTTTGAAGGGACTGTCGAATCTACATAAATCATGACCACATTTTCTACATTTCCTAACTAAAACAACATTGTCTGACCATTGGCTTAGGCATACTGTAATACAAATTGCAAACTGCTGACAAGTGTTGACCTGTCGTTGGTTTTTGATGACCATATAAATCTACTTGGGTGAAAACAAATCCAGTCATAGTGATAGCTCCAGCCAACAACCAAAAAAGTAGTCTCATTGGTTATAAACATCAAGCAGTCCAAAAAGTTGCGGCTCCAAAGTAGTACTGAACATCATCATAATCAGATATATCCTGACAATACTGAAAATGTACAGCCAGCAACATGAACAAAGATAGCATGCCACACACTTAAATGATGGGGAAGAAACAGGATGTATTTCTTACAATGTAAAAAATAAGTTATCTCTTCACTGGTGCAAACACATTATTGGCACACTGGGCATAGGAGTCGCTTTGCAGGCTAAAAATACTACATGTGTACCAAAATATAAGATATTTGGTAGGCCTGGTACGGAGGTAACACTATTTTTGTTGGTGATAGCACATAGAGCATAATATAGACAACTAAATGAAGTTAAAAATGGTATGTTTAATCATGTAATATCATGCATGTACACTGAAGAAAGGAGAGTTATCTTTGATAGAATCATGTAATATCATGTTCAACAAAAAGTTGTAAGCAGACATGTCCTAGTTGGATGGAGATCCAGATAGCTCCCTCTCCAACTGGACGTTGGTGTTTCCAACACATTTTGGATTCATTCAGGCAGCATTCCTCAGTTGTTCATTATTAGTTCAAGTTACAAGACATTTCATGTTAATTAGCTGGAAAAACATTTACCTTAAGGTCTGCATAGCTGGCCTGAACATCCATCATCCCAAAACTGCGCTATAATAGCTCAACAGTTCTCACTTCTGGAACTGTATGTTCCTTTGAGTAGTTGGATTGTGTAGCTACAGACAAAAATGAGTATCTAGTGAATGTTAATATATTGTAGGTTTATAACCTAAGGCATTATTGTTATAAAAAATCAATAAAACCGGTGGGAAGGGGAACGCACATGCGAGGTGGGTAGGTGGAGATGAAATGAACAAAACGGCATACATATTTCCCTTCAATAGTAGCCTAAAAGATCACTTGAACTTGTACCCCAAATAGAGAAGACATGAGTATCATACGGAACCCCTAAATCCACATCTATTTTTGTCTAAATCCATAACGTCTATCTTCTACTAAGATCCAAAAGCAACCTTGACTTATCCAAACTGAAATTAGGGGAAATTTTATTTGTCAGATTATGAAAGAAGAAAACAACATTCTTATAATATTAAGACTTTGTTAGAGAAGAAAAGAAAGAAGATTAGTGTGCCCCCTGTTATGATCAAGTTATCAGCTAACCACCACTAATATCATAGTTTGAATTTTACTCTGCTCTAACAGTGAGAAAAACTATAACTACAGTAATCAGGAAAATAATTGGCACACCAAATTCCCTCTAAAAGATTTGCACACCAAGAGGGAAGAGCTAAAAACTTGAGACATGAAAAAATATCAAATCCTATTGAATCATGTTTATGAATTAACTGTACCAATGTATGGCTACATATAAATAGAATAGCTAGAAAGCACAGCAGGTTGTACAGTTCAGAGGTGGAGTGGTC
>NC_057794.1:345604354-345707629 GCF_018294505.1 Triticum aestivum
ATCTTCATTAGAACCACCGGGTAAGAACATTGACTGAAAAGAATGAAGAGACTTCACATGAATAAAATGGATATTCGATTTAAGACATCAGATTCCTTGAAGGAAAAGGGTGGGAGGGCGGGAAAAACAAAGGAAACTTGGGACGGATGTAACAAATAACGTTGACAAAAATTGAGATTGGATCTTGCGAATAGGAAAAATGATAGGATCATCTTGAAGAGAATCGCACCGGTTGGAAAGAATTGACAAGACAATCTCGATGATCCTGCCGGATTAGCATCCAAATGGAAAAATGAGAACACCATTTAGGAAAAGGCATGGATTCAACACTTGACATTGAAGCAACTCGAATACCACAACAAAAACAAAAACAAAGGATTGGCTTGCAAAATAAGCCGTAAACAAACATATGATAGATCACATATTGTATCATGTGTTCGTTGGAAAGATATCCTACGAGATACTTGAATTCCCACTTATAAACTCCTGAAACTTTCTGGTTATGCAATCAAGTGTTGGGGATACAGGGGAAGCATAATATCTCACCCAAACTAACAATTCCTACACCCAGTTGTTTCCATCCTTCAACACATAACCAAGAAAACTTCGGAAATCGTGTACCTCAACCTTCGAAAAGCATCTGTTATACGATTTATGGCAATACTCCCGAACTCCCGCCCCAGTACTGGGTGGTGTCGAGGTTATCTCACCAACAACTACATAAAAGAGATTTTCGATGTCGGCGAACTCAGGTATTCCAGAACTGCAACGATAAAATTGTGACGACAACACCTCGGAGCTCAACTCCCCGGGACACTGCCAGAACCCCTAAATGTCAGAAGGCACCAAGAACAATGTAGCTTGTCACAAGACTATCAGAACAATTACAAGATACCCGGGTGATCCTAAAAAATCGTGAAATTTGAGGAGAGAAAAGTCAAAACTTCTACGTCAGGAGGCCTCACCAGAGCGACAAAGGGACTGAGGAGTAAAAAGAATCCTACTCTCTGATATATATAATCCTAAGACTCAAAACATTTTGTTCTAGACTCAACGTCAGCGATTCGATCTAGCAGCAGGCTCCTAAGTCGAGGATGGCTCTGATACCAACTTGTAACACCCACGATGCGGCTATATCTTCCACGTGTCGGGGCACGACTTAGAGGCATAGCCGCATGGTAGGTTTGTCGCAAGAGGGGTAATCTTCACACAATCCCATGTACTGAATAAGAAAGGGATACAGAGTTGGCTTACAATCGCCACTTCACACAAATACAAGTTAAACATACATCATCCAGAGTACAATCAAGGTCCGGCTACGGAACCAAAATAAAAGAAGACAACCCCAAATGCTAGATCCATGATCGTCCCAACTAGGCTCCACTACCGATCAAAAGGAAACAAAACAAAACAACGACCAAGATCTTCATCGAGCTCCCACTTGAGCTGGGTTGCATCACCTGGACTGGTATCATCGGCACCTGCAACTGTTTGGAAGTATCTGTGAGTCACGAGGACTCAGCAATCTCACACCCGCGAGATCAAGACTATTTAAGCTTATGGGTAGGAAAGGGATAGTGAGGTGGAGCTGCAGCAAAGCACTAAGCATATATGGTGGCTAACATATGCAAAAGAGAGCGAGAAGAGAAGCAAATCATGGTTGAGAAGCTATAAATGATCAAGAAGTGATCCTGAAACTACCTACATTCAAGCATAACACAAGACCGTGTTCACTTCCCGGACTCCGCCGGAAAGAGACCATCATGGCTACACACACGGTTGATTCATTTTAATTAAGTTAAGTGTCAAGTTCTCTACAACCGGATATTAACAAATTCCCATCTGCCACATAACCGCGGGCACGGCTTTCGAAAGTTCAAAACCCTGCAGGGGTGTCCCAACTTAGCCCATCACAAGCTCTCACGGTCAACGATGGATATTCCTTCTCCCGGGAAGACCTGATCAGTCTCGAAATCCCGGTTACAAGACATTTCGACAATGGTAAAACAAGACCAGCAAAGCCACCCAATGTGCCGACAAATCCCGATAGGAGTCGCACGTATCTTGTTCTCAGGGCACACCGGATGGGCAAGACGTCGGGTTCGCATAGACCCTGGTTGCCCAGGGGGCGCTGGACATCGCCCAGTTTGGACCAACACTCGGAGGAGCACTGGCCCGGCTGGTTTAAAATAAAGATGACCCTTGAGTCTGCAGAACCCAAGGGAAAAAGGCTTAAGTGGCAAATGTTAAAACCAAGGTTGGGCCTTGCTGGAGGAGTTTTATTCAAAGCGAACTGTCCAGGGGTTCCCATAACACCCAACAGCGTAAGGAACGCAAAATCAAGGAACATAACACTGGTATGACAGAAACTAGGGCGGCAAGAGTGGAACAAAACACCAGGCATAAGGCCGAGCCTTCCACCCTTTACCAAGTATATAGATGAATTAATTAAATAAGAGAGATATTGTGATATCCCAAACATATCCATGTTCCAACATGGAACAAACTTCATCTACACCTGCAACTAGCAACACTATAAGAGGGGCTGAGCAAAAGCGGTAACATAGCCAAACAACGGTTTGCTAGGAAAGGTGGGTTAGAGGCTTGACATGGCAATATGGGAGGCATAATATAACAAGTGGTAGGTAGTGCGACATAGCGATAGAGCGAACAACTAGCAAGCAAAGATAGAAGTGATTTCGAGGGTATGGTCATCTTGCCTGAGATCCCGCAAGGAAGAAGAACGAGTCCATGAAGAATACAAACGGGCGGAGTCGAATGGATCCTCACGACTCCGGAACGAAACCGAAGCTATCGAGACAAGCAACCCAGAAAGAAGCAGGCAACATAGTAAACAACCATCACATAAACATGGCATGATGCACAACCAAGTATGATGCATGTCCGGTTTAAAGAGGCATGGCATGGCAAAGTGCACAAACAAAACTACAAATTAAGTGGAGCTCAATATGCAACGAGTTGCATATTGACGGAACACCAGATCAATTATTTTGTTCACTCCCGGTTAGGTACTCACCAAAATTACATGTTGATAACCATGGCAAGAGGTGAAGCATGAGTAAAACCTCTATCTAAACAAGTTTAAATGAGGCCGGAACAAACAACAATTCAGGTAAATCCCCATATGCATTTAGCAATTTAAACCAAGCAACAATTTAAACATTTTTAATGTTATTATCATGATGCGGATGACATGTTAAAGTTTATGCAATTTTAAGAAAATGTTGACATGATAAGATATGAGGCATTTGTCGCCATGGCGGAAGGAAAAGGGGTGCCACGGCGGCGAAACGGAAATGTTACCATGGCAACATTTCGGTGATCCGGCAACTCAATTGAGATACTAGTGTTGGAAATATGCCCTAGAGGCAATAATAAAAGCATTATTATTATATTTCCTTGTTCATGATAATTGTCTTTATTCATGCTATAATTGTGTTATCCGGAAATCGTAATACATGTGTGAATAAAAGACACCAACATGTCCCTAGTAAGCCTCTAGTTGACTAGCTCGTTGATCAACAGATAGTCATGGTTTCCTAACTATGGACATTGGATGTCATTGATAACGAGATCACATCATTAGGAGAATGATGTGATGGACAAGACCCAATCCTAAACATAGCACAAGATCGTATAGTTCGTTTGCTAGAGTTTTCCAATGTCAAGTATCCTTTCCTTAGACCATGAGATCGTGTAACTCCCGGATACCGTAGGAGTGCTTTGGGTGTACTAAACGTCACAATGTAACTGGGTGACTATAAAGGTATACTACAGGTATCTCCGAAAGTGTCTGTTGGGTTGACACGGATCAAGACTGGGATTTGTCACTCCGTATGACGGAGAGGTATCACTGGGCCCACTCGGTAATACATCATCATTATGAGCTCAAAGTGACCAAGTGTCTAGTCATGGGATCATGCATTACGGTACGAGTAAAGTGACTTGCCGGTAACGAGATTGAACAAGGTATTAGGATACCGACGATCGAATCTCGGGCAAGTAGCATACCGATTGACAAAGGGAATTGTATACGGGATTGATTGAATCCTCGACATCGTGGTTCATCCGATGAGATCATCGAGGAGCATGTGGGAGCCAACATGGGTATCCAGATCCCGTTGTTGGTTATTGACCGGAGAGCGATCCCGGTCATGTCTACATGTCTCCCGAACCCGTAGGGTCTACACACTTAAGGTTCGGTGACGCTAGGGTTGTAGGGATATGTATATGCAGTAATCCGTATGTTGTTCGGAGTCCCGGATGAGATCCCGGACGTCACGAGGAGATCTGGAATGGTCCGGAGGTAAAGAATTATATATAGGAAGTGCTATTTCGGCCGTCGGGACAAGTTTCGGGGTCACCGGTATTGTACCGGGACCACCGGAAGGGTCCCGGGGGTCCACCGGGTGGGGCCACCTGCCCCGGGGGCCACATGGGCTGTAGGGGGTGCGCCTTGGCCTATATGGGCCAAGGGCACCAGCCCTAAGGGGCCCATGCGCCAAGAGATAAAAAAAGGGGAAGAGTCCCAAAGGGGGAAGGCACCCCCTAGGTGCCTTGGGGAGGAGGGATTCCTCCCTTGGCCGCCGCCCCCCTAGGAGATTGGATCTCCTAGGGCCGGCGCCCCCCCTAGGCTCCCTATATATAGTGTGGGAAGGAGGTCCTCTCAATCCACGCCTTGTTGCCTCCCTCTCCCTCTCCAACACCTCATCCTCCTCCATAGTGCTTGCCGAAGCCCTGCCGGAGTACTGCAGCTCCATCACCACCACGCGCGTCGTGCTGCTGCTGGAGCCATCTTCCTCAACCTCTCCTTCCCCTTGCTGGATCAAGAAGGAGGAGACGTTACACTGACCGTACGTGTGTTGAACGCGGAGGTGCCGTCCGTTCGGCGCTAGGATCTCCGGTGATTTGGATCACGTCGAGTACGCCTTCCTCATCCCCGTTCTTTGGACGCTTCCGCGCGTGATTTACAAAGGTATGTAGATGCAATCTGATCACTCGTTGCTAGATGAACTCCTAGATGGATCTTGGTGAAACCGTAGGAAAATTTTTGTTTTCTGCAACGTTCCCCAACAGTGGAATCATGAGCTAGGTCTATGCGTAGTTCTCTTGCACGAGTAGAACACAATTTGTTGTGGGCGTTGATGTTGTCAACTTTCTTGCTGCTACTAGTCTTATCTTGCTTCAACGGTATTGTGGGATGAAGCGGCCCGGACCAACCTTACACGTATGCTTACGTGAGACCGGTTCCACCGACTGACATGCACTAGTTGCATAAGGTGGCTGGCGGGTGTCTGTCTCTCCCACTTTAGTTGGAGCGGATTCGATGAAAAGGGTCCTTATGAAGGGTAAATAGAAGTTGACAAATCATGTTGTGGCTTTCACGTAGGTAAGAAAACGTTCTTGCTAGAACCCTATTTCAGCCACGTAAAACTTGCAACAACAATTAGAGGACGTCTAACTTGTTTTTGCAGCAAGTGCTTTGTGATATGATATGATCAAAGTTGTGATGAATGATGAATGATATATATGTGATGTATGAGATGTTCATGCTATTGTAATAGGAATCACGACTTGCATGTCGATGAGTATGACAACCGGAAGGAGCCATAGGAGTTGTCTTTATTTTTTGTATGACCTGCGTGTTATTGAGAAACGCCATGTAAAATTACTTTACTTTATTGCTAAACCTGTTAGCCATAGTAGTAGAAGTAATAGTTGGCGAGCAACTTCATGGAGACATGATGATGGAGATCATGATGATGGAGATCATGGTGTCATGCCGGTGACAAGATGATCATGGAGCCCCAAGATGGAGATCAAAGGAGCTATGTAATATTGGCCATATCATGTCACTATTATTATTTGATTGCATGTGATGTTTATACTGTTTTTGCATCTTGTTTGCTTAGAACGACGGTAGTAAATAAGATGATCCCTCATAATAATTTCAAGAAAGTGTTCCCCCTAACTGTGCACCGTTGCGACAGTTCGTTCTTTCGAAGCACCACGTGATGATCGGGTGTGATAGATTCCAACGTTCACATACAACGGGTGTAAGACAGATTTACACGTGCAAACACTTAGGTTGACTTGACGAGCCTAGCATGTACAGACATGGCCTCGAAACACAGAAGACCGAAAGGTCGAGCATGAGTCCTATAGAAGATATGATCAACATGAAGATGTTCACCGATGTTGACTAGTCCGTCTCACGTGATGATCGGACACGGCCTAGTTAACTCGGATCATGTTATACTTAGATTACAGGAGGGATGTCTATCTAAGTGAGTTCATTGAATAATTTGATTAGATGAACTTAATTATCATGAACTTAGTCTAAAATCTTTACAATATGTCTTGTAGATCAAATGGCCAACGTTGTCCTCAACTTCAACGCATTCCTAGAGAAAACCAAGCTAAAAGACGATGGCAGCAACTATACGGACTGGGTCCGGAACCTGAGGATCATCCTCATAGCTGCCAAGAAAGATTATGTCCTACAAGCACCGCTAGGTGACGCACCCGTCCCACAGAACCAAGACGTTATGAACGCTTGGCAGACACGTGCTGATGATTACTCCCTCGTTCAGTGCGGCATGCTTTACAGCTTAGAACCGGGGCTCCAAAAATGTTTTGAGAGACATGGAGCATATGAGATGTTCGAAGAGCTGAAAATAGTTTTCCAAGCTCATGCCCGGGTCGAGAGATATGAAGTCTCCGACAAATTCTTCAGCTGTAAGATGGAGGAAAATAGTTCTGTCAGTGAGCACATACTCACAATGTCTGGGTTACATAACCGCTTGACTCAGCTGGGAGTTAATCTCCCGGATGACGCGGTCATTGACAGAATCCTTCAGTCGCTTCCACCGAGCTACAAGAGCTTTGTGATGAACTTCAATATGCAGGGGATGGAAAAGACCATTCCCGAATTATTTGCAATGCTGAAATCAGCAGAGGTAGAAGTCAAAAAGGAACATCAAGTGTTGATGGTGAATAAAACCACTAAGTTCAAGAAGGGCAAGGGTAAAAAGAACTTCAAGAAGGACGGCAAGGGAGTTGCCGCGCCCGGCAAGCAAGCTGCCGGGAAGAAGCCAAAGAATGGACCCAAGCCCGAGACTGAGTGCTTTTATTGCAAGGGAAGTGGTCACTGGAAGCGGAACTGCCCCAAATACTTAGCAGACAAGAAGGCCGGCAAAACAAAAGGTATATGTGATATACATGTAATTGATGTGTACCTTACCAGTACTCATAGTAGCTCCTGGGTATTTGATACCGGTGCAGTTGCTCACATTTGTAACTCAAAGCAGGAGCTACGGAATAAGCGGAGACTGGCGAAGGACGAGGTGACGATGCGCGTCGGGAATGGTTCCAAGGTCGATGTGATCGCCGTCGGCACGCTACCTCTACATTTACATACGGGATTAGTTTTAAACCTCAATAATTGTTATTTAGTGCCAGCTTTGAGCATGAACATTGTATCGGGATCTCGTTTAATTAGAGATGGCTACTCATTTAAATCCGAGAATAATGGTTGTTCTATTTATATGAGAGATATGTTTTATGGTCATGCTCCGATGGTGAATGGTTTATTCTTAATGAATCTCGAGCGTAATGCTACACATGTTCATAGTGTGAGTACCAAAAGATGTAAGATTGATAATGATAGTCCCACATACTTGTGGCACTGCCGCCTTGGTCACATAGGTGTCAAACACATGAAGAAGCTCCATGCTGATGGACTTTTAGAGTCTCTTGATTACGAATCATTTGACACGTGCGAACCATGCCTCATAGGTAAAATGACCAAGACTCCGTTCTCAGGAACAATGGAGCGAGCAACCAACTTATTGGAAATCATACATACTGATGTGTGCGGTCCAATGAGTATTGAGGCTCGCGGTGGCTATCGTTATGTTCTCACCCTCACTGATGACTTGAGTAGATATGGGTATGTCTACTTAATGAAACACAAGTCTGAAACCTTTGAAAAGTTCAAAGAATTTCAGAGTGAGGTTGAGAATCAACGTGACAGAAAAATCAAGTTTTTACGATCAGATCGTGGAGGAGAATACTTGAGTCACGAATTTGGCACACACTTAAGAAAATGTGGAATAGTTTCACAACTCACGCCGCCTGGAACACCTCAGCGTAATGGTGTGTCCGAACGTCGTAATCGCACTCTATTAGATATGGTGCGATCTATGATGTCTCTTGCCGATTTACCGCTATCTTTTTGGGGGTATGCTTTAGAGACTGCCGCATTCACTTTAAATAGGGCTTCGTCGAAATCCGTTGAGACGACACCATATGAATTATGGTTTGGGAAGAAACCTAAGCTGTCGTTTCTAAAAGTTTGGGGATGCGATGCTTATGTCAAGAAACTTCAACATGAAAAGCTCGAACCCAAGTCAGAAAAATGTGTCTTCATAGGATACCCTAAAGAAACTATTGGGTATACCTTCTACCTCAGATCCGAAGGCAAGATCTTTGTTTCCAAGAATGGGTCCTTTCTAGAGAAAGAGTTTCTCTCGAAAGAAGTAAGTGGGAGGAAAGTAGAACTTGATGAAGTATTACCTCTTGAACCGGAAAATGGCGCAGCTCAAGAAAATGTTCGTGAGGTGCCTGCACCAACTAGAGAGGAAGTTAATGATGATGATCAAGATACTTCTGATCAAGCTCCTACTGAAATTCGAAGGTCCACAAGGACACGTTCCGCACCAGAGTGGTACGGCAACCCTGTCTTGGAAATCATGTAGTTAGACAATGGTGAACCTTCGAACTATGAAGAAGCGATGGAGGGCCCGGATTCCGACAAATGGCTGGAAGCCATGAAATCCGAGATAGGATCCATGTATGAAAACGAAGTATGGACTTTGACTGACTTGCCCGTAGAGCGGCGAGCCATAGAAAATAAATGGATCTTTAAGAAGAAGACAGACGTGGATGGTAATGTGACCATCTATAAAGCTCGGCTTGTCGCTAAGGGTTATCGACAAGTTCAAGGGGTTGACTACGATGAGACTTTCTCACCGGTAGCGAAGCTAAAGTCCGTCCGAATCATGTTAGCAATTGCCGCATTCTATGATTATGAGATATGGCAAATGGACGTCAAAACGGCATTCCTTTATGGTTTCCTTAAGGAAGAATTGTATATGATGCAGCCGGAAGGTTTTGTCGATCCTAAGAATGCTAACAAGGTGTGCAAGCTCCAACGCTCGATTTATGGGCTGGTGCAAGCATCTCGGAGTTGGAACATTCGCTTTGATGAGATGATCAAAGCGTTTGGGTTTACGCAGACTTATGGAGAAGCCTGCATTTACAAGAAAGTGAGTGGGAGCTCTGTAGCATTTCTCATATTATATGTAGATGACATACTTTTGATGGGAAATGATACAAAACTCTTGGACAGCATTAAGGCCTACTTGAATAAGAGTTTTTCAATGAAGGACCATGCTTATATATTAGGCATCAAGATCTATAGAGACAGATCAAGACGCCTCATAGGTCTTTCACAAAGCACATACCTTGATAAGATATTGAAGAAGTTCAATATGGATCAGTCTAAGAAGGGGTTCTTGCCTGTGTTGCAAGGTGTGAAATTGAGCTCAGCTCAATGTCCGACCACGGCAGAAGATATAGAAGAGATGAGTGTCATCCCCTATGCCTCAGCCATAGGTTCTATTATGTATGCCATGCTGTGTACCAGACCTGATGTAAACCTTGCCATAAGTTTGGTAGGTAGGTACCAAAGTAATCCCGGCAAGGAACACTAGACAGCGGTCAAGAATATCCTGAAGTACCTGAAAAGGACTAAGGAAATGTTTCTCGTTTATGGAGGTGATGAAGAGCTCATCGTAAAAGGTTACGTCGACGCTAGCTTCGACACAGATCTGGATGACTCTAAGTCACAAACCGGATACGTGTATATTTTGAATGGTGGGGCAGTAAGCTAGTGCGGTTGCAAGCAGAGTGTCGTGGCAGGATCTACATGTGAAGCGGAGTACATGGCAGCCTCGGAGGCAGCGCATGAAGCAATTTGGGTGAAGGAGTTCATCACCGACCTAGGAGTCATACCCAATGCGTCGGGGCCGATCAAGCTCTTCTGTGACAACACTGGAGCTATTTCTCTTGCCAAGGAGCCCAAGTTTGACAAGAAGACAAGGCACATCAAGCGTCGCTTCAACTCCATTCGTGAAAATGTTCAAGATGGAGACATAGATATTTGTAAAGTACATATGGACCTGAATGTAGTAGATCCGTTGACTAAACCTCTCCCTAGAGCAAAACATGATCAACACCAGAATTCCATGGGTGTTCGATTCATCACAATGTAACTAGATTATTGACTCTAGTGCAAGTGGGAGACTGTTGGAAGTATGCCCTAGAGGCAATAATAAAAGCATTATTATTATATTTCCTTGTTCATGATAATTGTCTTTATTCATGCTATAATTGTGTTATCCGGAAATCGTAATACATGTGTGAATAAAAGACACCAACATGTCCCTAGTAAGCCTCTAGTTGACTAGCTCGTTGATCAACAGATAGTCATGGTTTCCTGACTATGGACATTGGATGTCATTGATAACGAGATCACATCATTAGGAGAATGATGTGATGGACAAGACCCAATCCTAAACATAGCACAAGATCGTATAGTTCGTTTGCTAGAGTTTTCCAATGTCAAGTATCCTTTCCTTAGACCATGAGATCGTGTAACTCCCGGATACCGTAGGAGTGCTTTGGGTGTACCAAACTTCACAACGTAACTGGGTGACTATAAAGGTATACTACGGGTATCTCCGAAAGTGTCTGTTGGGTTGACACGGATCAAGACTGGGATTTGTCACTCCGTATGACGGAGAGGTATCACTGGGCCCACTCGGTAATACATCATCATTATGAGCTCAAAGTGACCAAGTGTCTGGTCACGGGATAATGCATTACGGTACAAGTAAAGTGACTTGCCGGTAACGAGATTGAACAAGGTATTGGGATACCAACGATCGAATCTCGGGCAAGTAGCATACCGATTGACAAAGGGAATTGTATACGGGATTGATTGAATCCTCGACATCATGGTTCATCCGATGAGATCATCGAGGAGCATGTGGGAGACAACATGGGTATCCAGATCCCGCTATTGGTTATTGACCGGAGAGCGATCTCGGTCATGTCTAAATGTCTCCCGAACCCATAGGGTCTACACACTTAAGGTTCGGTGATGCTAGGGTTGTAGGGATATGTATATGCAGTAACCCGAATGTTATTCGGAGTCCCGGATGAGATCCCGGATGTCACGAGGAGTTCCGGAATGGTCCGGAGGTAAAGAATTATATATAGGAAGTGCTATTTCGGCCGTCGGGACAAGTTTCGGGGTCACCGGTATTGTACCGGGACCACCAGAAGGGTCCCGGGGGTCCACCGGGTGGGGCCACCTGCCCCGGGGGCCACATGGGCTGTAGGGGGTGCGCCTTGGCCTATATGGGCCACGGGAACCAGCCCCAAGGGGCCCATGCGCCAAGAGATAAAAAAAGGGAAGAGTCCCAAAGGGGGAAGGCACCCCCTAGGTGCCTTGGGGAGGAGGGATTCCTCCCTTGGCCGCCGCCCCCCCTAGGAGATTGGATCTCCTAGGGCCGGCGCCCCCCTAGGCTCCCTATATATAGTGGGGGAAGGAGGGCCTCTCAATCCACGCCTTTGGTGCCTCCCTCTCCCTCTCCAACACCTCATCCTCCTCCATAGTGCTTGCCGAAGCCCTGCCGGAGTACTGCAGCTCCATCACGACCACGCCGTCGTGCTGCTGCTGGAGCCATCTTCCTCAATCTCTCCTTCCCCTTGCTGGATCAAGAAGGAGGAGACATTACGCTGACCGTACGTGTGTTGAACGCGGAGGTGCCGTCTGTTCGGCGCTAGGATCTCCGGTGATTTGGATCACGTCGAGTACGCCTTCCTCATCCCCGTTCTTTGAACGCTTCCGCGCGTGATCTACAAAGGTATGTAGATGCAATCCGATCACTCGTTGCTAGATGAACTCCTAGATGGATCTTGGTGAAACCGTAGGAAAATTTTTGTTTTTTGCAACGTTCCCCAACAACTAGTGCAAAAGGAAAAGTTACATGAGCGTGTCATGCAAGAGATGGTGGGGTGCTCCCGGTTACCAGGTTCCCACGGGTCGACGGTGGAGCCAAGCGAGGGAAACAACTAATGTTCACGGGCGGATACAACATCCAAACATGCATCTCATACAACACATGCATTCGT
Source organism: Triticum aestivum (assembly GCF_018294505.1). NCBI lineage: Eukaryota > Viridiplantae > Streptophyta > Magnoliopsida > Poales > Poaceae > Triticum > Triticum aestivum. The sequence continues at coordinate 345,616,640 of NC_057794.1, forward strand.
TCACAGGCAGTTGTCTCGGGGTTATACCTTTCGAAGCGTGCATTATCAGAACGGATCAAGTTCGTAGAGGGAAGTAGGCGTTCTCGCGACGGCGGTAGTGGAAGTAGTCGTTCTCGCTTCATAGATGTTCACGCTCCGTAGGTGTTCGGGGTCAAAACAAGGAACTTGACGTCCACGGGTCTTCGAGGGTCGACGGTACATGTTCTATAGACGTTCGGGCGGCGGTAGTGGTACACGTTTTTACGTCGACGGTAGTTGTTCATGGTTCATAGACGAACTTGGCGGATCCGAGGGCTCCGGCCATCGGGGTACTTGGTGCAACACCGTGTAGTCGTACATTTTGAAGAGGAACTTGGCCATCCGAAGGTGTACTAGGCGAACAACGGTTGTCGTGGAAGTAGTGGTACTTAGGCGTTTCGGTCAGTAGTCGTTCGGGCATCCAAGGTCTTCGGCGCTATGGTAGTCGTACACACATTCGGAGAGAAGCTCGGCGTATCCATGTACTTGGCGTTCCGGTGTGGTAGTCGTTCTCGGAATCAGGGTCCTCGTGCACTTGACGACTCTGGAAGAGGAACTTGGCACCCATGATGGTTGTGACCATGGTCTTGACGTCAACGGCGGTAGGAAGCTGTGGCACGCGTGTTGTGAAGAGGTCAAGAAGCCATGGTTCTTGGTGCATGCTCGAGCAGCGAGCTCCTCTCGCTCGGACGCGGTGTACAAGATGGAGCTCGGGCTCCTGGACGCTGCTCGGGAGGCGCAAAGCAGAGGAGGCCGGTGCCTCGTAGGCTGGCGAGCTTGGCTAAGAGCAGCGGCTCGGCTGGGCCAAGATGCTGGACTCACTCAAGTCAGCGCGGGCGCATGCGTCTATGGACGAAGGAGGCAGCAGCGGCTGGAGCATGGGAGTCGTCGCGTGATGCAAGAACTTGGTGATGCAGGGTTTGAAATGGAGGCCACGATGTGGACCTGGCGGGGCGGAGATTGCCGGATCCGGTAGCGGCACGACAAACAGGCATCGGCCATGGAGGTGTCACTGCAGGCGCGGAAGGAGGGAGGCCATGGCGGCATGGGACAGCGGCTTGACGCGGTTCCAGCGAGGAACTTCACAGGAACGGCGGGGCGAGGCTCCAAGGGCAGCAAGGGAGGCCTGGCTTGGCAGATCCGGCCATCCATGGCGGGCCAAGGTCACCAGCGCGACGTCGAGGGAAGCAGAGGCAAACGAGGTACGGGGTGACAGGGCAGCTTGTGCTCGCCGGCGTCGGAGGACGACGCTATGGCATCACCGCGACAAAGCAGCGACGAAGCTGGAGGACGGCAGCCATGGCACGGTGGCGGCGCGAGAGGAAGGCGCGGGTAGGGAGGAGAGGAGGGCATTGGTCTCTCTCTAACAGCGCGTCGAGCGAGGAGGGACCCGAGTGCACGAGGAAGATGGGGTTCGAACACCTCCCTGACGGCGCTGGTGGGAACAAGCAGGGGAGCGAGATGGGATCGGGGGGTGAGGCCTAGGGTTAGACGGGGGAGGATGGGCCTAGTGGAGAGGGAGGGTTGCGCCTAGGGAGGTCGGTGGTTGGGCCTTAGGCCAATTTGTTGGGCTCGGGTCTCTCCTCTCTACACTCTCTTCTCAAGAAAAAACATAACATAGATAAGAAAGAAAAGAAAGGGAGGATAAGGGAAGGAGTTGGACACACGGATAATTTTCCCGGACTCACAAAAATGAGCATGTTCCGAGAAAATAGAAAAAGGCCAAGATTGCAAAGTTTAAATTCAAACTCATTTGGATTTAAACAAAAGTTTTGAACTAGGACTAGGGTTATGAAGTGCCCAGAAAATGATGAGGATTTTTGGAGGAACCTCGATAAAAGGAGAAGGAGTTGTCGGCAAGGTTTTGAAGTTGAACTTGAAATAGAAAAGACATGGGCAATATTTGCAAGTGTGTTAGAATATTTATTATAGCTCCCTAATATATTGGGAGGATATGTTATATAGAGAAATCACCATGTGAGTTCCCTCAATTTGAATGGATAAAAGATCCATACGGTTTATTTAGTTGAGTTGGAAAGATTAAAGACATGATGACATGATGCAATGCACATGATGCCATGATGAATGCAACAAGCAAAAACAAATCACACAATGAATCTCGGAAACCCTGGAAGGCATCTGAAGCTCCGTTCTTGGGGCATCACAACCAACCATAGAAGCAGGAGTTGTGTCAGCAGGGGCATTGTTGCAGCAGTGTTTGGGAGTCGATTCGATGCGAGGCAACCATTGTTCAAAGTCAGGCAACTCAACACAAAAATGAGGCAAGTCATGCAGTTCAGAAGGCAAGCCACAGCAAATAGATTCAAGTACTTGAGGAGCAACCAGGGCATGCAACCATGAAGAAACTTGGGCAAGTTCTTGAGCAACAAAAGGCAACTGCCCCAAAGCAGTAGGCAAGTTGTGAACCAACCATAGAAACAGGAATTGTGTCAGCGGGGGCAGTGTTGCAACAATCTTTGGGAGTCTATTCAAGATGCCATGCAACCATTGTTCAACATTAGGCAACTCAGCACAAACATGAGGCAAGTCATGCAGTTCACAAGGCAAGCCACAGTAAATAGAGTCAACTACTTGAGGAGCAACCAGGGCATGCAACCATGAAGGAAGAAGCAGTCAGCTTTAATGGATCACGGTCAAGTTCAGCAGCCAAATGTTGTAATGACCGCAAAGGAAGATCATAGGTTTGAAAATGCTAAGTGTCATTTGGATACAAATACCAAGAATCAAGGAAGTTCAAGCGGATTTGAAGCAACTGAAACAGTTTCTAAGGTCTCGCTCTCAGTACAAGCGCCGGTAAAAGCCAAGCAAGTTGCCCAACCATCTGGAAGCACAACAAACCAGCAGTTTTCGAGGCAACCACTAGGTGATTTGAATGGTCAACAACAATCTTGTTTTCTAGGAATTAAGCCCGTGAAGGTATCACCATAGTATGTAAAAGAGGAAAAGAATGAAGATCACATTAATCGCCCATCGTTCATGCAGTTTAATAGCAATGCAGCGCAAAATGATGACAGCATAAGAAAGAGGAGGGAAGCAAGTTCAGAGGCAAAACTGCTAATAGCTAAGGGTAAATTGCCTGTGTACGCAACAATAGTTTCTCAAGCCGACGGTGCTCATGTGGAGCCCTTCAAGTTGTTTGATGAAAATAAGGAGAACCGTCCGCCCTTTGAATTCTACAGCAACTCTAGCACTGCATTGGAATTAAATGTGTTAGATATAAATGAGCTCTTTTCAAGGTGCATTGATCCAGCAAAGCGGAATGTTCAAAACAGCCATTGTGATAGTTTTCTACCAGTGCAGGATGCACCAAAGTTTGAAGGCACATGAAGAGAATCTTTTCATACATAATACTGCCCAGCCCTGTCATTTGATCTTGGCATAGATAATCTAGCAACTATAGTAGATGAAGGGGAGAAACATAGTGGTTTCTTTGTTTCTGAACTCAACAATGTAAAAGAAACTTCAGGAGCATGGCAGTCTTTCATAGAAATCGACGATGATGACTTTGAATGGGACATTGGAGCCATTGATGAGGTTTGCACACAAGCTAAACAAAAGGCAAAGGAGCATGTTGCAGGCTGTGCAAAAGCAGGAGTTGATCAATCTATGTACAACACACCAGAAAAAAATTCCAAAACAAGAGGAAGTGGGATCAAATAGCATGCACTATAGTAGTAGCAGCTCAGGAGAGCCAGTCTTACATAAACATGAGACAAGGATCGTCAAGCCTGGACCATGCAAGAGATCACCATTCATGGACCTTGATGACAAGACAGTCTTTAGATGCAAACCTGAAGGCAAAAGGCTATATTCGTCGGTTATTTTACATGGTAGATTAAATAAAGAAGAATCACCAGACTCAGATACGAGGTACGACGATGTCTCAACCATTTTTCTAGCTCAGGCAAACCTCGTTTATGTTTTAACCAGTTTTTTTGTATGCGATTTTGAGCAAGTCACCACAGTACACCATGGCAATTTTAATTTGTAGTACAGGCAACTCAATCAATAATAGAATATGTGCTAGCAGCAGGGGGAGGGGTGTTGGATGAGGTGGGGAGGGTTTGTTACAAAGAAGATAATGCATTGGGGAATCTCATTTTTTTCCTTTTTCCTGTCCTTGTTTTATTGCAGCCCCATTGTTATTGACTACAATAGTTACCATGTTACCGTGAGGGAGCTCGCAAATTCAATGGAGAATGAAGGTTTCCTCCTGTCACATGTTGTTGAAATTGGCATACTGTCGATTATCATGAACTTGCCACCAGACTCGAAGAAGGTGCTTATGCCCCTTAGGTTCTCGGTAAGAAAAGGATATATCACAGCCAATGTAGATTTTCTTTTCATTGCACACATGCCATTCGTTAGTTGAATCATTCATTTTTTATCCTACTATTGAAAAAAAATCAGACAAGGATGCAACAACTGGACTGCTAGAAGACTAAAGAGATTGCATCCAAATTCAATAAATCCAACTGCTTGGACCGTAAAGACATGGTCAGTTTCTCTCATTCCATATTTTTGGTGTGTGCACATTAACTGCTTTTTTACACAATTGTTTCTAGTAGTTGACTTGTAGGAATGTCGTAGCTTGTTCGACAGCTTACCTTTTTTGTGCACAACGATAGAAGTTGCAGATATGTATATGAAAGCTCATTTTTTAGTGAAGATGTTTTATAATTGCTTTTTTACACTCTGTGTCATGTGTCACCACAAGCAAACCTCCTCTCCCCACCATCAAGTTGCTTGCATAACAACTTTAACTTTCCTGTATACACGATATTAGTCGCATACAAACAAACCAGAACCATAACTCCAGTAACCAGAACCAACTCATTTTCTTCAACTATCTAACACCTTTTTCTGATCCTCATTTATGTAGATCATGTTTCCTGTCTTAGAGAACATTGACCCTACAAAAAAGTCACAGGGAACCATTATTCGGTTTCCAATGTGAATCTCAGGGACCGAAAGTTTGAGGTACTTGATTCATCAAGAACACTTCAAAACCCATCTCTTGATAGGTGTGCAAGGAACATAGTTGCAAGCTTCCGCAGTCTGGGGGAAGAGCACTGCCCCAAGTCACATGTTGTCTTGGAAAACTTCGATCTTGTGAACATTGATGTACCTAGACAAACTAATGAGTAAGTATCCATAAGCCCCTAGATCTTTTTCTCACGTGTATAAACATGTCGCTCAGTCATTAAAAAGGTTAACTATGACTCATGTTTTGTGCACATTTTTTTGTATAGGTTTGACTACGGAGTTTACGCTCTTACAGTTGCTAATGGATGGGAGGCAAGCAATGTTCCAAGTTTTACATATGAGGATATCCCAAAGATTAGGAACCAGTTGAAAAATTCCTGGGTTGACACCATTCACAACAAGGCACCATGGAAAGACGTCCTCAAATTAGCATGCGTTAGTTTACCTCATGTTTTTGTTTTTTAAAACCTTCTTTAATTTGCATGTATTACTCAAAATTTTTGGTTTGTTAATAGGTTTCATAAAGCCTTTTGTAGTAATTAAAGTTTCCTACGTATTAGTTGTAACTTGCAACAAAAGCAAAGGGAGGTTGCTTTTTTTTTGACCTGGTTTATGCTAAAAAATAAAAAATTGAAATCTATTCTTATGTGAACGCACTTCGAGTATGTTAGGGTAGTTTAACGAGACATAAAACGGCTTAGTTGCATAAGTGACAGAGTATGTGCAAGTTGCCTAATTTTTTCATGCAACTTGCAACAACAGCATATGGGAGTTACCTGCCCACATATCAGATAATGCAAGTTTCTTAATGCTTTTTTACAAGTTGCAACAATAACACACAGGGAGTTGCTTGTAATTAAAGGGAGACAACCCCCTGATTGCAAAAATAAAAACCATAGGTTGAACTTCAAAAACAACCTTCTCCCAAAATACATCATCATCATCATCTTCATAAAATCTTAGATTGAAAACAGATAGCCTAGGGTAGCTCATAGACATAAAAGAGTAGCAACATCCCTTTCATAAACAAAAACTTCATTCCCACACACATGTCTTCTACTAGCATTCTTTCTTCGCACTATCTTATACACAAATCTTTGTCAAAATTGCCCAATGTCTATCACACCAATCTCGTTTTGCAGAGTGCAGAATTGTGTTCTATAGAATTACAATAATTGCACTTGTTCTTCCTCTTGGGGTGCAGCTCAAGTGTTGATTGAATCCTCCGCTGCTTTGATCTTCCTTTCGTTGTCGATTTTGGGGGGTCTCTAGGAATGGTAGGATCTGTCATGGGAGTAGGATAAACAAGATTAGGATCAAATACAGAAGCACCTTGAGGGATGGTAGGACTTTTGCCAGCTGACGCACAACCTAGTTGTACACGTTCATCACTAGTGTGTGGAGAAGAAACCAACATCGGGACTGCATTTTGTTGGGAAAATGTTGAGGGTATGGCATGCTGGCCAGAACCACTAGGCGAGTGCAATGTTTCGAGGCCACTCCATGCCATTGCCCCACCACAAGAAGCACTTGTGTTTAGTGGCAGATACGACATTCATGGGGGAGCAGGTGCCCTGGGTTGTTGTTCAGACCCTCTGGGACCCCTGGGACATTGTGCAGCCCATGCGGGATGTGGAGCGGACCCATGTTTTGTGGAGCAGGGCCTCTGTTTTGTAGAGTAGGTTCTCTAGGTTGTGGAATAGGGCCCCTGGGTTGATGAACACCCCCCCCCTCGGTGTTGTTGCAGGCATTCTGGGTGCAGGCGCATGGCCATAGTGTACTAGAGTGGGCCCCTATTGAAATGGTGCAGACGCTCGAGGTGCTTGTTCTTGCAAACCAGGTTCATAGGGCTAGGTACCTTCGTCGCTGCACTTTTTTGATGCGGTGCAGAAGTAGTCTGTTGTTGTTTTTTTTGGACAAGGAGGTGCTTGCACAAGCCCATTAGTTGGTGGCGAAGGTGGATTAGCCTTGCGACTACTTGTCGTAGCAGGATTACCATTTCCTGATGGTACCGAAGAACTTGGCGGTGGTGGAGCCCCCCCCCCCAGGGTTGCTACTAGATGATGCTGCTATTTGCTTCTTCCTTGACAATTTTAGATTTTTAATTTCTTATCGTGCTAGACGCATATGTCTCTTTACAATGTGTGAAGCAGCATCAGATGCTCTAGCCACGTGAGCAAGATTTGCAAAATCCATTTGCATGTTTGCAAGCCGAAGCTCTTTCTTTGATTGGGCTGGCAACTCATCGAGCTCATGATCAGGAGCAGGTGGTGCATCAGGTATTGCCAGGGGTGTCCATCTACGAATGATGTACTTCCCAAGGATTTCATCAACACCCAGTTGCATGAAAACTTTCAAAATATGGCAGCAAAGCATGTCATCCCAGTCCATTCTGCAACAGTCACATCTATAGTCTTCAGCACTCGGTTCACATGTCACGTAATAGCTTCTAGACCCATACTTCACAACCCACTCCTGGTTGGGGTAAAGTTCATACAAGTTAGCACCATGAGGCCGTACATTGTACCTCCCAATCAACTCAAACTCAGCTCGAAACTTAACATACAAATCCCTCGTGTAGGCATCATAAGCTTGCTTTTCAATGGGGTAAGACGACCATAGCTCAGTCTGGAAATGCTCTGTTGTATAGTCTTTGGCACCTTCTCGGACTAGTATGTGTGTTTGAATTTTCTGGTACTACTTCACGAAGTTCAAGATGGATTCATGTGGTTTCACATATCGCTTAAGGACAGCATTGAACCCCTCATTGTGCTGGGTTGGTTGCAGGAAAGGGAAGAATCGGTGCTTGAAGTACCAAGGAACCCATGTTGCTCGGTAGTTATATAGATTCTCAAAGTGGGTGTCAACCATAGCCTCATACCTCAACAGCAGAGTAGCCCATGTTGTCTCAAACTCCTCTGTTGTCAAGAAGAAGTCAACACATTCATTGAAATCACACGACAAACCAGGGTTTCGCCCCAACATTGATCTAAGCTTCTCTTGTGCCTTCTTCATTATACGCCAACAACAACAACGGTGCACACTCATAGGAAACATCTTTTTGATGGATTTGGCCATCGCAATGTCTTGGTCGGTTATGATGTTGGTCAGTGCTATACCATTCATCGCCTCAAGGAACGTCTCAAACAGCCAATCAAAGCTCGATGCCATCTCTTGCCTAACAAAGCCACAGCCCAACATGAATGACTAGCCATGTCTATTAATTCCAATAAACGGCGCAAAGGGCATGTTATACATGTTAGTCATGTATGTGGTGTCAAACGAGATGCAATCGTGGTAAGCCTCCACATAAGCTTTCCTAGCTGCATGATACGTCTCCGTCGTTTCTACTTTTCCAAACACTTTTGCCCTTGTTTTGGACTCTAACTTGCATGATTTGAATGGAACAAACCCGGACTGACACTGTTTTCAACAGAATTGCCATGGTGCTATTTTTGTGCAGAAATAAAAGCTCTCGGAATGACCTGAAAATCAATGGAGATTATTTTTGGAATATATAAAAAATACTGGAATAAAGATCCACGTTAGGGGGGGGCACACCTTGTCCACGAGGGTGGGGGGGCACGCCCTACCCCCTGGGCGCGCGCCCCTGCCTCGTGGGCCCCCGGACGCCCCACCGACCTCAACTCCAACTCCATATATTCACTTTCGGGGAGAAAAAACAGAGAGAAGGATTCATTGCATTTTACAATACGGAGCCGCCGCCAAGCCCTGAACTCTCTCGGGAGGGCTGATTTGGAGTACGTTCGGGGCTCCGGAGAGGGGAATCCGTCGCCATCGTCATCATCAACCTTCCTCCGTCACCAATTTCATGATGCTCACCGCCGTGCGTGAGTAATTCCATCATAGGCTTGCTGGACGGTGATGGGTTGGATGATATTTATCATGTAATCGAGTTAGTTTTATTAGGGTTGATCCCTAGTATCCACTATGTTCTGAGATTGATGTTGCTATGAGTTTGCTATGCTTAATGCTTGTCACTAGGGACCGAGTGCTACCTATTATGTGTTATGATCCATTAACCCAAAGTGACAATAATCGGGATACTTACCGGTGATGACCGTAGTTTGAGGAGTTCATGTATTCACTATGTGTTAATGCTTTGGTCCGGTACTCTATTAAAAGAGGCCTTAATATCCCTTAGTTTCCAATAGGACCCCGCTGCCATGGGAGGGTAGGACAAGAGATGTCATGCAAGTTCTTTTCCATAAGCACGTATGACTATATTCGGAATACATGCCTACATTACATTGATGAACTGGAGCTAGTTCTGTGTCACCCTATATTATGACTGTTACATGATCGATCGCATCCAGCATAATTCTCCATCACCGATCCAATGCCTACGAGCTTTTCATATATTGTTCTTCGCTTATTTACTTTTCCACTGCTACTGTTACAATCACTCCAAACCCAAAAATATTACTTTTGCTACCATTACCTTTTGCCACCGTTACCACTACTATCATATTACTTTGCTACTAAATACCTTGCTGCAGATATTAAATTTCCAGGTGTGGTTGAATTGACAACTCAACTGCTAATACTTGAGAATATTCTTTGGCTTTCCTTGTGTCGAATCAATAAATTTGGGTTGAATACTCTACCCTCGAAAACTGTTGCGATCCCCTATACTTGTGGGTTATCAAGAACATTTTTTGTCGCCGTTGCCGGGGAATATAGCTCTATTCTTTGAGTCACTTGGGATTTATATCTGCTTATCATTATGAAGTACTTGAAAGATCAAAGAACCAAGATTTTTTTCCTCAACTACGAGGGGAGGTAAGGAACTGCCATCTAGCTCTGCACTTGATTCACCTTCTGTTATGAGTAAACTTGCGACACCTACACATGCTATTGATTCTGATAGGTAGCATGTTATTGATGATGCCGCTTCTGCTTTGCATGATACTTATGATGAAACTACTTCTATGCTTGATACAACTTTGCCACTTGGTGAATTTCTTGATGAACAACTTGCTAGGGCTAGAGAGAATGAAATTATTGAAACTAATAATATTGATGAAAGTGATGATGAAGATTCTCCCCCAAGATATGAATTTCATGTTGTTCTTGAGGGTTATGTTATGGATGAAGAAACTGCCAGAGACTTTCTTGCCTGCAATGATAGAAGTGATCTTAAGAAATTATTAGCTAAGCTTAAAGAAAACTCTTTGAATGCTAGAGTGAAATATGATCCTGCTTATGCTACTTCACCTATCTTTATTACTGATAAGGATTATGATTTCTCAGTTGATCCTGATATAATTACTTTGGTTGAATCTGATCCTTTCTATGGCTATGAATCTTAAACTGTTGTGGCACATCTTACTAAATTAAATGATATAGCTACCCTGTTCACTAATGATGAGAAAACTCGCTACTATTATATCCTTAAATTATTTCCGTTCTCATTAAAGGGTGATGCTAAGATATGGTTTAATTCTCTTGATCCTGGTTGTGTGCGTAGTCCCCAGGATATGATTTACTACTTCTCTGCTAAATATTTCCCCGCTCATAAGAAACAAGCTGCTTTAAGGGAAATATATAATTTTGTGCAAATTGAAGAAGAGAGTTTCCCACAAGCTTGGGGGGGCTTCTCCAATTAGTTAATGCTTTGCCTAATCATCCTCTCAAGAAAAATGAAATACTTGATATCTTTTATAATGGACTAACCGATGCTTCCAGAGATTACCTGGATAGTTGTGCTGGTTGTGTTTTCAGGGAAAGAATAGTTGATCAAGCTGAATTGCTATTGAATAATATGTTGGCTAATGAAAATAATTGGACACTTCCTGAACCAACTCCTAAGCCAACTCCGAAGAAAAGGGGTATTCTATTTCTCAGTCCTGAAGATATGCAAGAGGCAAAGAAATCTATGAAAGAAAAAGGTATAAAAGCTGAAGATGTTAACAATTTACCTCCTGATGAAGAAATACATGGTCATAATTCATCACCTATTGAAGAAACACACGGTCTCGATAACCCGACACAGGTAGTAAAGGTAAATTCTCTCTATAGATTTGATGAAGGTGATATTCCTCGTAATAAGTCTGCTAGCCAATGCTTAGATGAGTTTGATAATTTTATTGTTAAACAAGAAAACTTCAATGCTTATGTTGGTAGACAATTGAAACATAATGCTTATGTGATTGAACACTTGAGTGATTATATGGCTAGTGTTAAAGGTGAACTTAAACTCATTAGTAAAAATGCTTCTATGGTTACCACTCGAGTAGAACAAGTACTTAAAGCTCAGAATGATTTGCTCAATGAATTGAATAGCAAAAGTAATGACTTTGCTATTAGAGTTGCAACTAGAGGAGGCAAAGTGACTCAGGAACCTTTGTATCCTGAGGGCCATCCTAAGAGAATTGAGCAAGATTCTCAGAGAACTACTATAGATGTACCTAGTCCTTCTAAAAGGAAGAAAAAGGAAAATGATAGGACTTTGCATACTTCTAGTGAACCTGTTGTAGACACACCAGAGAATCCTAATGATATTTCTATCTCCGATGCTGAAACACAATCTGGTAATGAACATGAACCTAGTGATAATGTTAATGATGATGTTCATGTTGATGCCCAACCTGGCAATAATAATGATGTAGAAATTGAACCTTCTGTTGATCTTCATAACCCACAATCAAAGAATCAATGTTATGATAAGAGAGACTTTGTTGCTAGGAAGCATGGTAAAGAAAGAGAACCTTCAGAAACCCATGCTCTTTCCTCCTAAACCATCCAAGAAAAAGGATGATGAGGATTTTGAGCGCTTTGCTGAAATGATTAGACCTATCTTTTTGCGTATGCGTTTCACTGATATCCTTAAAATGAATCCTTATGCTAACTACATGAAGGAAATAGTTACTAATAAAAGAAGGATACCGGAAGCTGAAATTTCCACCATGCTTGATAATTATACTTTTAAGGGTGGAATACCAAAGAAACTTGGAGATCCAAGAGTACCAACTATACCATGCTCCATTAAAAGAAACTATGTTAAAACTGCTTTATGTGATCTTGGAGCCGGTGTTAGTGTTATGCCTCTCTCCTTATATCGTAGACTTGATTTGAATAAGTTGACACCTACTAAAATATCTTTGTAAATGGCTGATAAATCAACTGCTATATCTGTCGGTATTTATGAGGATGTGCCTGTTGTGGTTGCAAACGTTACTATTTTAATGGACTTTGTTATTCTTGATATTCCCGAGGACGATAGTATGTATATTATTCTTGGAAGACCCTTTTTGAATATTGCAGGGGCTGTTATTGATTGCACCAAAGGCAATGTCACTTTTCATATTAATGGTAATGAGAATACGGTACACTTTCCAAGGAAACAACCTCAATTCCACAGTATTAATTCTATTGGAAAATTTTCAACAATCACTATTGGAGGTTTTGAATTTCCTCTTCCTACTGTCAAGAAGAAATATGATATTCTTATTGTTGGGGATATGCATATCCCCGTTGAGGTAACATAGTGTTATTCGAAATTTCTCCGGTTCCATGTTATTCGGAATGGGTTTGTTAACAAGACTTGATCAACCTTGTTAGTGGATTCCTTTTAATGAGCATGAGGTGGATGAAGTTAGAAAACACAACTCTCTGTACCCTGTTTTTACTTTCTGTTATTTATATTAATAAAGCAAAAATAATATTTTTCTGTCTGTTTTCTGAATTATCCATGCAATAAAAACTTAACACTATAGGAGACCACGCGCGAGTCACCTCGTACCTACCTCTTGAGCACTGCGTTGGTTTTCCCTTGAAGAGGAAAGGGTGAAGCAGTAAAGCGGCGTAAGTATTTCCCTCAGTTTTTGAGAACCAAGGTATCATTCCAGTAGGAGACCACGCGCGAGTCACCTCGTACCTACACAAATAAATAAGAACCTCGCAACCTACGCGATAAAGGGTTTGTCAATCCCTTCATGGCCACTTGTAAGAGTGAGATCTGATAGAGATCATAATAATAAGATAAATATTTTTGGTATTTTTATGATATAGATTGAAAGTAAAGATTGCAAAATAAAATAGATTGGAAATTTGTATGATGGAGAATAGACCCGGGGGGCATAGGTTTCAGTAGTGGCTTCTCTCAAGAAAGCATAAGTATTATGGTGGGTGAACAAATTACTGTCGAGAAATTGATAGAAAAGCAAATAATTATGAGAATATCTAGGTATGATCATGTATATAGGCATCACGTCTGTGACAAGTAGACCGACTCCTGCCTGCATCTACTACTATTACTCCACACATCGACTGCTATCCAGCATGCATCTAGAGTATTAAGTTCATAAGAACAGAGTAACGCCTTAAGTAAGATGACATGATGTAGAGGGATAAACTCATGCAATATGATGTAAACCCCATCTTTTTATCCTCGTTGGCAACAATACAATACGTGTCGGTTCCCTTTCTGTCAGTGGGATCGAGCACCGCAAGATTGAACACAAAGCTAAGCACTTCTCCCATTGCAAGAAAGATCAATCTAATAGGCCAAACCAAACTGATAATTCAAAGAGACTTGCAAAGATAAACCAATCATACATAAAAGAATTCAGAGAAGATTCAAATATTGTTCATAGATAATCTAGATCATAAACCCACAATTCATCGGATCTCAACAAACACACCGCAATAGAAGATTACATCGAATAGATCTTCAAGGGAATCGAGGAGAACTTTGTATTGAGATCCAAAGAGAGAGAAGAAGCCATGTAGCTACTAGCTATGGACCCGAAGGTCTGAAGTAAACTACTCACACATCATTGGAGAGGCCATGGAGTTGATGTAGAGGCCCTCCGTGATCAATGCCCCCTCCGGCGGAGCTCTGGAAAAGACCCCAAGATGGGATCTCTTGGGTACAGAAGGTTGCGGCGGTGGAAATAGGGTTTCGTGGTGCTCCTGGATGTTTGTGGGGTATATGGATATATATATATAGGAGGAAGAAGTAGGTCGGTGGAGCAACGAGGGGCCCACGAGGGTGGAGGGCGTGCCCAGGGGGTGGGCGCGCCCCCCTGCCTCGTGGCCTCCTCGATTGTTTCTTGACGTCCACTCCAAGTCTCATGGATCACGTTTGTTCCAAAAATAGAGCTCCCAAATGTTTCATTCCGTTTGGACTCCGTTTGATATTCCTTTTCAGTGAAACACTAAAATAGGCAAAAAAACTGCAATTTGGGTTGGGCCTCCGATTAATAGGTTAGTCCCAAAAATAATATAAAAGTGTAAAAATAAGCCCATTAACATCCAAAACAGATAATATAATAGCATGGAACAATCAAGAATTATAGATACGTTGGATACGTATCAAGCATCCCCAAGCTTAATTCCTGCTCGTCCTCGAGTAGGTAAATGATAAAAACAGAATTTTTTATGTGGAATGCTTCCTAACATATTTCTCAATGTAATTTTTCTTTATTGTGGCATGAATGTTCAGATCCAAAAGATTCAAGATAAAAGTTTAATATTGACATAGAAATAATAATACTTCAAGCATACTAACTAAGCAATCATGTCTTCTCAAAATAACATGGCCAAAGAAAGTTATCCCTACAAAATCATATAGTCTGGCTATGCTCTATCTTCATCACTCAAAATTAGATCATGCACAACCCCGATGACAAGCCAAGCAATTGTTTCATACTTATGATGTTCTCAAACCTTTTCAATCTTCACGCAATATATGAGCGTGGGCCATGGATATAGCACTATGGTGGAATAGAATGGTGGTTGTGGAGAAGTCAAAAAAGGAGAAGATAGTCTCACATCAACTAGGCGTATCAACGGGCTATGGAGATGCCCATTAATAGATATCAATGTGAGTGAGTAGGGATTGCCATGCAACGGATGCACTAGAGCTATAAGTGTATGAAAGCTCAAGAAAAGAAACTAAGTGGGTGTGCATCCAACTTGCTTGCTCACGAAGACCTAGGGCAATTTGAGGAAGCCCATCATTGGAATATACAAGCCAAGTTCTATAATGTAAGATTCCCACTACTTTATGAAAGTGACAACATAGGAGACTCTCTATCATGAAGATCGTGGTGCTACTTTGAAGCACAAGTGTGGAAAAAGGATAGTAACATTGTCCCTTCTCTCTTTTTCTCTCATTTTTTTCTTTTCCTTTTTTGGGCCTTCTTTTTTTGGCCTCTTTTATCTTCTTCTTTTTTCGTCCGGAGCCTCATCCCGACTTATGGGGGAATCATAGTCTCCATTATCCTTTCCTCACTGGTACAATGCTCTAATAATGATGATCATCACACTTCTTTTTACTTACAACACAAGAATTACAACTCAATACTTAGAACAAAATATGACTCTATGCGAATGCCTCCCGCGGTGTATCGGGATATGCAATGAATCAAGAGTGACATGTATGAAAAAATTATGAAGGGTGGCTTTGCCACAAATACGATGTCAACTACATGATCATGCATGGCAATATGACAATGATGAAGCGTGTCATAGCAAACGGAACGGTGGAAAGTTGCATAGCAATATATCTCGGAATGTCTATGGAAATGCCATAATAGGTAGGTATGGTGGTTGTTTTGAGGAAGGTATATGGTGGGTTTATGGTACAGGCGAGAGTTGCGCGGTACTAGAGAGGCTAGCAATGGTGGAAGGGTGAGGGTGCGTATAATCCATGGACTCAACATTAGTCATAAAGAACTCACATACTTATTGCAAAAATCTATTAGTTATCGAAACAAAGTACTACGCGCATGCTCCTAGGGGGATAGATTGGTAGGAAAAGACCATCGGTCGTCCCCGACCGCCACTCATAAGGAAGGCAATCAATAAATAAATCATATGCTCCGACTTCATCACATAACGGTTCACCATACGTGCATGCTACGGGAATCACAAACTTCAACACAAGCATTTCTCAAATTCACAACTACTCAACTAGCATGACTCTAATATCACCATCTCCATATCTCAAAACAATCATCAAGTATCAAACTTCTCATAGTATTCAATGCACTTATATGAATGTTTTTATTATGCCTAAAACCAAATTGCCATGTTGTTCTAAAGGACTCTCAAAATAATATAAGTGAAGCATGAGAGATCAATTATTTCTATAAAATAAAACCACCACCGTGCTCTAAAAGATATAAGTGAAGCCCTAGGGCAAAAACTATATAGCTCAAAAGATATAAGTGAAGCACATAGAGTATTCTAATAAATTCCAATTCATGAGTGTCTCTCTCAAAAGGTGTGTACACCAAGGATGATTGTGGTAAACTAAAATCAAAGACTCAAATCATACAAGACGTTCAAAGCAAAACACATATCATGTGGTGAATAAAAATATAGCTACAAGTAAAGTTACCGATGAACGAAGACAAAAGAGGGGATGCCTTCCGAGGCATCCCCAAGCTTAGGCTTTTTGGTGTCCTTGGATTTACCTTGGGGTGCCTTGGAAATCCCAAAGCTTAGGCTCTTTCCACTCCTTGTTCCATAATCCATCAAATCTTTACCCAAAACTTGAAAACTTAACAAGAAAATCTCGTGAGCTCCATTAGCGAAAGAAAACAAAACACCACTTCAAGGTACTGTAATGAACTCATTCTTTATTTTTATTGGTGTTAAACCTACTGTATTCAAACTTCTCTATGGTTTATAAACTCTTTTATTAGCCATAGATTCATAAAAATAAGCAAACAACACCCGAAAAACAGTATCTGTCAAAAACAGAACAGTCTGTAGTAATTTGTAACTAACGCAAACCTCTGGAACCCCAAAAATTCTAAAATTTCTGGACGTGAGTAATTTATCTATTAATCATCTTCAAAAAAAATTAACTAAATATCACTCTCCAATAAAAAATGGCAGCAATTCTCGTGAGTGCTAAAGTTTCTGTTTTTTTACAGCAAGATCAAAAAGACTTCCCCCAAGTCTTCCCAATGGTTCTACTTGGCACAAACATTAATTAAACACAAAAAACACAACCAAATCAGAGGCTAGATAAATTATTTAATACTAAACAGGAGCAAAAAGCAAGGAATAAAAGTAAAATTGGGTTGCCTCCCAACAAGCGCTGTCGTTTAATGCCCCTAGCTAGGCATAAAAGCAAGGATAGATCTAGGTATTGCCATCTTTGGAAGGCAATCCATAGGTGGCTATCATAATAGATTCATATGGTAATTTAATTTTATTTCTAGGGAAGTGTTCCATGCCTTTCCTTAACGGAAATTGGAATCTAATATTCCCTTCCTTCATATCAATAATTGCACCAATCGTTCTAAGGAAAGGTCTACCAAGAATAATAGGACATGAAGGATTCAATCTATATCAAGAACAATGAAATCTACGGGCACATAATTCCTATTTGCAACAATAAGAACTTCGTTAATCTTCCTCATAGGTTTCTTAATAGTGGAATCCGCAAGGTGCAAGTTTAAAGAACAATCATCAAATTCACGGAAACCTAGCAAATCACACAAAGTTTTTGGGATCATGGAAACACTAGCACCCAAATCACACAAAGCATAGCATTAATTATCTTTAATTTTTATTTTAATATTAGGTTCCCACTCATCATAAAGTTTTCTAGGGATAGAAACTTCCAACTCAAGTTTTTCTTCATAAGATTGCATCAAAGCATCAACGATATGTTTAGTAAAAGCTTTATTTTGACTATAAGAATGAGGAGAATTTAGCATGGATTGCAACATGGAAATACAATCTATCAAAGAGAAATTATCATAATCAAATTCCTTGAAATCCAAGATAGTGGGTTTGTTGCTATCTAAAGTTTTAACCTCTTCAATCCCACTTTTATCAAATTTTGCATCAAGATCTAAAACCTCCGAATTTTTGGGACGCCATCTAACTAAAGTTGACTCATCTCCAGTCCAATCATTATCATTCATATTGCAAAACAAAGATTTAATAGGGGACACATCAATTACTTTTATATCTTCATCCTTATAATCATGAAAACTAGAAGAACATGCTTTCACAAAGCAATCTCTTCTTGCACGCATCCTAGCGGTTTTTTCTTTGCACTCATCAATGGAAATTCTCATGGCTTTGAGAGACTCATTGATATCATTCTTAGGTGGAATAGATCTAAGTTTAAAAGAATCAACATCAAGAGAAATTATATCCACGTTCCTAGCCAACTCATCAATCTTAAGCAATTTTTCTTCAATCAAAGCATTGAAACTCTTTTGCGAACTAATAAATTCTTTAATACTAGATTCAAAGTCAGAGGGAATCTTATTATAATTTCCATAAGAATTGTTCTAGGAATTACCATAATTATTAGAGGAATTACTAGGAAATGGCCTAGAATTAAAATTACCTCTATACGCGTTGTTACCAAAATTGTCCCTACCAACAAAATTCACATCCATAGATTCATTATTATTCTCAATCAAAGTAGACAAAGGCATATCACTAGGATCAGTAGGAGCACTCTTATTAGCAAAAAATTTCATAAGTTCATCCATCTTTCCACTCAAAACATTAATCTCTTCAATTGCATGCACTTTTCTACTAGTAGGTCTTTCCGTGTGCCATTGAGAATAATTAACCATAATATTATCTAGGAATTTGGTAGCTTCTCCTAAAGTGATTTCCATAAAAGTGCCTCCCGCGGCCGAATCTAAAAGATTTCTAGAAGCAAAGTTCAATCCGGCATAAAAATTTTGTATAATCATCCATAAATTCAATCCATGTGTAGGGCAATTACGTATCATTAATTTCATCCTCTCCCAAGCTTGTGCAACATGCTCATGATCAAGTTGCTTAAAATTCATAATATTGTTTCTAAGAGAGATGATCTTAGCGTGAGGAAAATTCTTAGAGATAAAAGCATCTTTGCACTTATAACATGAATCAATATTATTTTTAGGCAAAGACGAAAACCAAGCTTTAGCACGATCTATAAGCGAAAACGAAATAGCTTAAGCTTAACAATATCATTATCCACATCTTTCTTCTTTTGCATATCACAGAAATCAACGAAGTTGTTTAGATGGGTAGCGGCATCTTCACTAGGAAGACCAGAAAACAGATCTTTCATGACAAGATTCAGCATCGGTAAGGGGAGCAATCGGAGTGCTAATAAAATCATTATTGTTGGTATTGCCAAAGTCACACAATTTAGTATTGTCTTGAGCCATCGTGACAAGCAAGCAATCCAGCAAACAAGCAAACAAGCGAAGAAGCAAAAAAGGCAAACTAGAAAAGAGAAGGGGAACGGAAAAAGAGGGCGAATAAAACGGCAAGGGTGAAGCGGGGGAGAGGAAACGAGAGACAAATGGCAGATAATGTAATGTGAAGGATAAGAGTTCTAATGGATACTTGGAATGTCTTGACTTGGCGTAGATCTCCTCGGAAACGGCGCCAGAAATCCTTCTTGCTACCTCTTGAGCACTGCGTTGGTTTTCCCTTGAATAGGAAAGGGTGATGCAGTAAAGCAGCGTAAGTATTTCCCTTAGTTTTTGAGAACCAAGGTATCAATCCAGTAGGAGACCACGCGCGAGTCACCTCATACCTACACAAACAAATAAGAACCTCGCAACCAATGCGATTAAGGGGTTGTCCATCCCTTCATGGCCACTTGCAAGAGTGAGATCTGATAGAGATGATAATAATAAGATAAATATATTTGGTATTTTTATGATATAGATTGAAAGTAAAGATTGCAAAGTAAAATAGATTGGAAACTTGTATGATGGAGAATAGACCCGGGGGCCATAGGTTTCACTAGTGGCTTCTCTCAACAAAGCATAAGTATTACGGTGGGTGAACAAATTACTGTTGAGCAATTGATAGAAAAGCGAATAATTATGCGAATATCTAGGTATGATCATGTATATAGGCATCACGTCCGTGACAAGTAGACCGACTCCTGCCTGCATCTACTACTATTACTCCACACATCGACTGCTATCCAGCATGCATCTAGAGTATTAAGTTCATAAGAACAGAGTAACGCCTTAAGCAAGATGACATGATGTAGAGGGATAAACTCATGCAATATGATGTAAACCCCATATTTTTATCCTCGATGGCAACAATACAATACGTGTCGGTTCCCTTTCTGTCATTGGGATCGAGCACCGCAAGATTGAACCCAAAGCTAAGCACTTCACCCATTGCAAGAAAGATCAATCTAGTACGCCAAACCAAAATGATAATTCGAAGAGACTTGCAAAGATAAACCAATCATACATAAAAGAATTCAGAGAAGATTCAAATATTGTTCATAGATAATCTTGATCATAAACCCACAATTCATCGGATCTCGACAAACACACCGCAATAGAAGATTACATCGAATAGATCTCCAAGAGAATCGAGGAGAACTTTGTATTGAGATCCAAAGAGAGAGAAGAAGCCATCTAGCTACTAGCTATGGACCCGAAGGTCTGAAGTAAACTACTCACACATCATCGGAGAGGCCATGGAGTTGATGTAGAGGCCCTCCGTGATCAATGCCCCCTCCGGCGGAGCTCCGGAAAAGACGCCAAGATGGGATCTCTTAGGTACAGAAGGTTGCGGCGGTGGAAATAGGGTTTTGTGGTGCTCCTAGATGTTTGTGGGGTCTATGGATATATATAGGAGGAAGAAGTAGGTCGGTGGAGCAATGAGGGGCCAACGAGGGTGGAGGGCGCGCCCAGGGGGGTGGGCGTGCCCCATGCCTCGTGGCCTCCTCGATTGTTTCTTGACGCCCACTCCAAGTCTCCTGGATCACGTTTGTTCCAAAAATAGCGCTCTCGAAGGTTTCGTTCCGTTTGGACTCTGTTTGATATTCCTTTTCGGCAAAACACTAAAATACGCAAAAACAACAATTTGGGTCGGGCCTCCGGTTAATAGGTTAATCCCAAAAATAATATAAAAGTGTAAAAATAAGCCCATTAACATCCAAAACAGATAATATAATAGCATGGAACAATCAAAAATTATAGATACGTTGGAGACGTATCAGGGCCCGAGTGCCATGATTCAGATCTGAACCTATTATGTTTTCATCAATATATGAGAGTTCTTGATCCTATCTTGCAACTCTATAGTCACCTATTATGTGTTATGATCCGTTAACCCCGAAGTGATAATAATCGGGATACTTACCGGTGATGATCGTAGTTTGAGGAGTTCATGTATTCACTATGTGTTAATGCTTTGGTCCGGTACTCTATTAAAAGAGGCCTTAATATCCCTTAGTTTCCAATAGGACCCCGCTGCCACGGGAGGGTAGGACAAAAGATGGCATGCAAGTTCTTTTCCATAAGCACGTATGACTATATTCGGAATACATGCCTACATTACATTGATGAACTGGAGCTAGTTCTGTGTCACCCTATGTTATTACTGTTACATGATCGATCTCATCTAGCATAATTCTCCATCACCGATCCAATGCCTATGAGCTTTTCATATATTGTTCTTCGCTTATTTACTTTTCCGTTGCTACTGTTACAATCACTTCAAAACCCCAAAATATTACTTTTGCTATCATTACCTTTTGCCACCGTTACCACTACTATCATATTACTTTGCTACTAAATACCTTGCTGCAGATATTAAGTTTCCAGGTGTGGTCGAGTTGACAACTCAGCTGCTAATACTTGAGAATATTCTCTGGCTCCCCTTGTGTCGAATCAATAAATTTGGTCTGAATACTCTACCCTCGAAAATTGTTGCGATCCTCTATACTTGTGGGTTATCACTGCACCATCAACCCATAAAATGTTCTCCACCCTATCCTCCTCATTGTACTTTATCTTATAAAAGAAGTATGGATCATCTTTTTGTTGATCTTTGAAGCAGGCAACTGTCTGAATCATATCTCCTTCTTTGGTGGCATCTTTGTTTAACATTGTCTTGAGGTTTGTAATGTGCTTAGTACCATAGGGGACAATCAGCTCTGTGCCATAGAACTCTGACATAATATGCATCGTACACCCTGCACATAAAGGCAAAAATTATGTGTTTTAGTCCATTTGTTTGCCCCAAGTAGAAATCATTTCATAAAGACACAAATCATTATGCATGATACTCAGAAGCAGTTTATAGGCAAGTTCAACAGCATTTTCAGACAAACCAGTATGTTAAAGTGTCCAGGCAAGTTCAGGGCATGGTTTGAGCAAGTACTAACTTATGGGCAAGCAACTAGCACAACAAGACTAATTAATGCACACACACAAACCAATGAGTGCCCAGGGGAAATCAGTGCTTGCAAAATATACAAGTGCAGGCAAGTTGTGCTTCTATATTTCACACACACACACACACACCAAATATATGAAAGCGTCCAAGTAGTGCACGCAAGTTGAGGACATGTTTTTAGCAAGCACTGACTTCTGGGCAAGCAACTAGCACAACAAGACTAATTAATGCACACACACACAAACCAATTAGTATCCAGGGAAATCATTGCTTAGAAGCGCAGGCAAGTTGTGGCCTTGGGTTTGAGAAAGTACTAACAGTAGGCTAGCAACTTGCTTCACAAAACTGAGCAATGCATACATGTACAGGGAAATTAGTACATTTTTTGCAACTACAAGCAGGTGCAAGCAAGTAAATGTCCATGAAGTGAGCAAGTACCAACTATTGCGCAAGCATATTCCTAACAACACTAACCAACCTCCATGAACAAATATAATTTCATCAAGAACACTAAAGGAAAAGGAATTACATGTGTTTTATAAACACATTAAACCAAGTAACATGTTTAGGGCCTGACCCAAATATCACATTTTAAAAAAACCACAGGCAAGCACTAAATGAGTGTTGAGCAATTAAGACCAAAAACACAGGCAAGTATAGGATCATTTTCACGTGTAGTTAAATTGCAGTTGTGAAGATGTGTTAGGAATGCCCTTTCTTCTGGAGGTATCCCTTGGTGTGATTGCAAATACTTCTTAAAGATGGCTTGTCTACCAACTTATGGTTGTGCTCACCAACAAAGTAGATCACCTCCCAACGACGATCTACTAGTTTCACCACCATCTTGGCTTTGCAACCGGTTTTCAATATTCTATCTCGCTTTTGTTTCCTACTTTTTGATACGTCTCCAATGTCTCCAATGTATCTATAATATTTGATTGTTCCATGCTGTTTTATTACCAAACTTGGATGTTTTATAATCATTTTATAGTCATTTTATATCATTTTTGGTACTAACCTATTGACATAGTGCCAAGTGCCAGTTGTTGTTTTTTCCATGTTTTTTACATCGCAGAAAAACAATATCAAACGGAGTCCAAATGCCACGAAACTTTACGGAGATTTTTTATGGACCATATGGAAGATATTGGGCCTTGGTTGCACCTAGGGGGAGTCCCGAGGAGGGGACAACCCACCAGGGCACACTAGGAGGCCCAGGCGCGCCCTAGTGGGTTGTGCCCACCTCGGGTGCCCCCCGGACCGCCTCTTTGCTCTATAAATACCCCAATATTCCCAAAACCCTAGGGTATTCGACGGAATATTCATCCAGCCGCCGCAGAGTCCAAAACCACCAGATCCAATCTAGACACTGATACGTCTCCGACGTATTTATAATTTTTGATTGCTCCATGCTATATTATCTTCTGTTTTGGACATTGTTGGGCTTTATTATTCACTTTTATATTATTTTTGGGACTAACCTATTAACTGGAGGCCCAACCCAGAATTGTTGTTTTTTGCCTATGTCAGAGTTTCGCAGAAAAAGAATATCAAACGGAGTCCAAACGGAATGAAACCTTCGGGAATGTGATTTTTGGAACGAACATGATCCAGGAGACTTGGACCCTACGTCAAGCAACCAACAGGGAAGCCATGAGATAGGGGGCGCGCCTACCCCCCCCCCCCTAGGCGCGCCCTCCATCCTCGTGGCCCCCTGTTGCTCCACCGACGTACTCCTTCCTCCTATATATACCTACGTACCCCCAAACGATCAAGGACGGAGCCAAAACCCTAATTCCACCATCGTAACTTTCTGTATCCACGAGATCCCATGTTGGGGCTTGTTCTCGAGCTCCGCCGGAGGGGGCATCGATCATGGAGGGCTTCTACATCAACACCATAGCCTCTCTGATGATGTCTGAGTAGTTTACCTCAGACCTTCGGGTCCATAGTGATTAGCTAGATGGCTTCTTCTCTCTTTTTGGATCTCAATACAATGTTCTCCCCCTCTCTCATGGAGATCTATTGATGTAATCTTCTTTTGCGGTGTGTTTGTTGAGACCGATGAATTGTGGGTTTATGATCAAGTTTATCTATGAACAATATTTGGATCTTCTGAATTCTTTTATGTATGATTGGTTAGCTTTGCAAGTCTCTTCGAATTATTAGTTTGGTTTGGCCTACTAGATTGATCTTTCTTCCAATGGGAGAAGTGCTTAGCTTTGGGTTCAATCTTGCGGTGTCCTTTCCTAGTGGCAGTAGGGGCAGCAAGGCACGTATTGTATTGTTGCCATCGAGGATAACAAGATGGGTTTTTTATCATATTGCATGAATTTATCCCTCTACATCATGTCATCTTGCTTAAAGCGATATTCTGTTCTCTTGAACCTAATACTCTAGATGCTTGCTGGATAGCGGTCGATGTGTTGAGTTATAATAGTAGATGCAGGCAGGAGTCGGTATACTTGTCTCGGACGTGATGCCTATATACATGATCATACCTAGATATTCTCATAACTATGCTCAATTCCGTCAATTGCTCAATAGTAATTTGTTCACCCACCGTAAAATACTTATGCTCTTGAGAGAAGCCACTAGTGAAACCTATGGCCCCCGAGTCTATCTTCCATCATATTAATCTTCCAACACTTAGTTATTTTCATTGCCTTTTATTTTACTTTGCATCTTTATCATAAAAATACCAAAAATATTATCTTATCATATATATCAGATCCCACTCTCGCAAGTGACCGTGTAGGGATTGACAACCCCCTATCGCGTTGGTTGCGAGGATTTATTTGTTTTGTGTAGCTGCGAGGGACTCGCGCGTAGCCTCCTACTGGATTGATACCTTGGTTCTCAAAAACTGAGGGAAATACTTATGCTACTTTGCTGCATCACCCTTTCCTCTTCAAGGGAAAACCAACGCAGTGCTCAAGAGGTAGCAGACACCATCACGGAGGGGTTCACCACTTCCATTGGCGCCTCTCCGATGATGCGTGAGTAGTTCTTTGTAGACCTCCGGGTCCGTAGTTAGTATCTAGATGGCTTCATCTCTCTCTATTGATTCTCAATACAATGGTCTCTTGGAGATCCATATGATGTAACTCTTTTGCGGTGTGTTTGTTGGGATCGATGAACTTTGAGTTTATGATCAGATCTATCTTTTAATATCCATGAAAGTATTTGAGTTTCTTTGATCTCTTTTACGCATAATCTCTTATAGCCTCGTATTTCTTCTCCGATATTTGGGTTTTGTCTGGCCAACTTGATCTATTTATCTTCCAATGGGAAGAGTGTCGGTGTCAAAACCAGCGGATCTCGGGTAGGGGGTCCCGAACTGTGCGTCTAAGGCGGATGGTAACAGGAGGTAGGGGACACGATGTTTTACCCAGGTTCGGGCCCTCTTGATGGAGGTAAAACCCTACATCCTGCTTGATTAATATTGATGATATGGGTTGTACAAGAGTAGATCTACCACGAGATCAGAGAGGCTAAACCCTAGAAGCTAGCCTATGGTATGATTGTATGTTGTCCTACGGACTAAAACCCTCCGGTTTATATAGACACCGGAGGGGGCTAGGGTTACACAAGGTCAGTTACAAAGGAGGAGATATACATATCCGTATTGCCTAGCTTGCCTTCCACACCAAGTAGAGTCCCATCCAGACACGAGACGAAGTCTTCAATCTTGTATCTTCATAGTCCAACAGTCCGGCCAAAGG
The DNA here is from genome assembly GCF_018294505.1 of Triticum aestivum. NCBI lineage: Eukaryota > Viridiplantae > Streptophyta > Magnoliopsida > Poales > Poaceae > Triticum > Triticum aestivum. The sequence continues at coordinate 345,642,553 of NC_057794.1, forward strand.
ATATAATCCGGCAGTCCGGATACCCCCTAATCTAGGACTCCCTCACTAGCCCCTGAACCAGGCTTCAATGACGATGAGTCCGGCACGCGGTGTTGTCTTCGGCATTGCAAGGCGGGTTCTTCTCCAATTTTCAAGTGTTCGTAAGTAGTGTCCGGCTCCATAAATGTTGAACCTCTTGGCTTCTGTGCCCAATAAGGGCTTTCTCCCACGCGTCGAATGAATACGAGGTGCCAGGGCATTTTTACATTTGCCCCCCTAGCCAGATAAATAAATTGTCTATTAAAGGGATGGGGATCCTTAGATCTGATCCATACCATCCTCCCCCAGCGAGAGTCCATTAGAGCGCGTTCCGGAAAGATCCATTCCAGCATAGCCGACCTTTGCAACTCCTCCTCCCGCCCCGGAAGCCCTAAGCCCAGTGATTGGGAGAGGTGCTCAGTCCCGCACAGTCGTTTAGTCGAACTGCAGACTAAGGGATTTCTCCCTTCGGCGTACATGGTGCCTGTTCGAGCCGAGCTCGCCACCTATAATGGTGGGGAGCAAGCGAAGAGCTTTCCCTGTCCCTCTATGGGGGAACGGGTCTGCCTCGTTCCCTATCTATTAAGGGGACTCGGATTTCCAATTCATCTGTTCCTCCGCGGTCTCCTGGAGTTCTACGGCCTCCAATTACACAATCTTACCCCCGCCTCCATCCTACATATCGCCGGCTATGTGGCTCTCTATGAGTTGTTCCTGGGCTGCGAGGCTCACTTCGAGCTGTGGAAAAGGATATTTTGCCTCGTCCCTCGCACACAGAGGGGGTCACTTTATCAAGTGGGCGGAGCCGAAATATGGCGCATCGCCGATACCGGATACCTGTCCAGTACTCCGAAGAAGTCGCCCGAAGACCGGCCTTCAAAATGGTTTTATATGGAGGACGTTCCCCTTCCGGACCCTGTTCGGCGGGGTCTTCCTGAGTTCAACAATGCCCCTCTAAAGAAACGCCGAAGTTGGCGCCCAAGGAGCCCCCCGGTGGAAGACAACAGAGAAGTCCTCTATCTGATGAACCGGATCAAAGCTCTGGCTCAATCAGGATTGACAATAATCGAAGTTATGTTGATTTGCATAATGCGGGGAGTGCAGCCACTTCAATATTGTGGGCACCCCTTGTGGTGTTATAACGGGGCAGATGACGCCACCCGCTGCGGGCGTAAGGGTCCGAACAATGTCGCCGCTTTAGTGAAAATTCTGTCTGAATTGTTCAAGGGTGAGGAAGTGGAGTTCACCCGCATCAAGCCACGGGATGGGTTCTCCATGTACAATCCTCCAAGCTGGGTAAGTTATATCTCCCTGCTCCCATTTTTCCCGCATTCTTTGTTGTAAGTATTCACCTTGCCACTTTGCGGCAGGAACTGCGAAAAGCCATAAAGGAGGTCAGCAGCCCTTCTCCACAACCAGAGGACCCTGACCGAGCCCTCGACTCCAGACTCGAAGAAGATTCGGTTATATCCGTGGAGCTAATAGACCGGCAGTTCTATCAGTTAAGCTGCGACGATGCCATGGTGGCCATTACGGCCGACTATCCTGGACTGCTCCCTGCATCGCACGTAAGAAAAACCAAAAATCCCAACTCCAAAACTAGGATCCCCTTTTAGACACTTCACCCACCATATACACATGGCATTTTACACGGAAGGCACTCGGGACGCCCTGCCGAACCCACGGCAACGCGCCAACAGGAGGCACCGAGGCCGGGTAGGCCAAAAAGGAAGGCGGTCAGGACGGAGACGCCGGCGCAAAGGTATAACAAACCCCGCTCCGTGGTTGTCATCTTTCTCAAAATGTAATGGTGCCCGTGTTTCTTTAACAGAAAAAACGCTCGCCGGAGTATGTATGGCGATGTTGCCAATCACGCTTCCACCAGTCGGGCGCCAGGACCGGACATGGAGGCAGAAGCCGATATGGGGCAGGCGCCGGATAATCCCCCTACAGAGGATGCGGATAGATTATCCGCTACAAACTCAGAAGTGGAAAGCGCCATGAATCATAGGCGCCGCCGGGCCGTACTCCGTGACGCTTGTTTCTCACCAGAGGCGTTTGACGCCTTCAATTCTGGAGAGGCGTACCTCCGTGCTGCTCAAGATGGTCTAGCCAGAGCCACGGATCAGTATGTAAAGGATGTACGGGTGAGTAAATCTGATGATTTATATGTATCAGTAGCCCCTGAGACTTGAAACAGTTAGCAGAACTGATTTAAGGATCATCTTTATTGTGCAGGTTCTTACAGAGAAGAATACTAGGCTGTCACAGGAGCTGGAGGAATGCAAGACCCAACTGCGGGCTGCTGTGGCCGCATTGCAGGAACCGAAAAAGTCACCTGCTGGTAACATTTACTTTAAAGAATGATGGTTACCATATAACGTGCGGCATGGCTGCAGATCTAACAACAGATGTTGCAGATGAATCCGGAGAGAATCCGGAGGACCAGCATGTTATGCGACAGCTAGAGGCTGGCAAACGCGTGCTGACTGAGGTTAGGCGGGAGAAAAACAATCTCCAAGATGCCAATATTAAGCTGAGCGTGGAACTAAAAGACGTTCGGGCCAGCTTGCAGACTCCGAGAAGGAGAATAAGCGGCTTCGGCGCGGCATTTTCAGTAAGTGCTTGAACGAATCCTTTTAAAGGAGTTCGGCGAAGAAGCCGACTAACAGCGTTATGTCTGTAGGTATGCTGACGGGTCGTCCCGCGGAGGAAATGCCCGGGTCTGCGGGTGATCTTCTGTCCGAGCTGTCACATCTGCATGTTGCCCAGGCCTTGTGGCCGTCCGTCTCCCTGCCAGAGGGCGTTGCCGAGCTTGCGGAGAAGCTCAAGGGAGCACGGTGGCGCTTCCGATTATGGAAGATATCAGCCTGCCGACAGGGTGCCAGAGAAGCCTGGGCCATGGTGAAGACGCGGTATACCAAGGCAGACCCAAATCACATGGCCGAGGTCGGACCTGTGGGGCCCGACGGAAAAGAGATCCCCGTTAGCTTAGTTTATGGGCAAGTAGAATTAGCCGCAAAGTATTCTCAACAGGATTGTAAGCTAGACCGCCTGTTGGATGGTATAGAAGAGGAATTTAGTCAGTCTGCATGACTATGTAATTAAAGTGACATGTATAATGCCTTCTAGCCGGATTGTAGATCATTTGTCGTTGCGGACCTTTTCGCTTCAACCTCCGGGCCCAATAGTCTGGAGTGTATCCGAATACCCGCTCAGTTATATAAGAACCGGGGTATGCGTGGAGACCAGGCGTAGGGGTCATTAGTGCTTTATCAGACAAGTGCCCAACTAGTTATGTTATATTACATGGGTAGTAAGAAACATCTTCCAGGGAGAATAGTTCCGTTAAGGGTTCCTTTCCCTGGGTAAGCATGCCCTAAAGTGCATGTCCGGACTGCGATAGGAAACGCAGGAAAAACATCTGGGGCAGATATGGACAATAAATAAAAATCATCTTTTGTTCACCGACCGAATATTCCCTTAAGAACGCTAGCTTTCGGCTTCACCCAGTCTGAGGTACACATCCGGCTGACCCGGCAGTAACAATCGCAGAGGTGCTCCCCTTATGCCCTAGCCGAATTAACGGGAACGTAGGGCATAAATACAAGAGCCAGGCAACCCAGCTTGGCCAAAACTTAAGTCATATCGATGCATATAATGGTGAAAAAAGGTACATGCGGAAGTATAACACATGTGTGGGGCATGAGGCCCAGATAAATAATTTAAGCTTCTGTGAAAGAAGCCCCCAGGTATGAAGAGTGCGGCTAGCGCATCTGTAATGTGCAAGCGAGGCACAAGGTGACCCTTGAAGGCCTAGAGAAATAATAAAAGAAAGAAAGAAAGAGAAACAAGACAGATAATGTATATGCAGAAAATGGACAAAGGGAGGGGACTAACATAGAGTCCGGTGCTAGGCGTAGAATCTTCGGAGCCTGGCCGCGTTCCATGGGTTCGGCTCGAGTCGACTAGTCGATGCATCCCGCAGTCGGTACGCTCCACCGGTCAGAACTTGGTCAATAATGAAGGGACCTTCCCATTTGGGCTCGAGCTTGTTCTTTTTCTTATCCGGCAGGCGTAGAACTAGTTCGCCAACGTTATAAGTTTTGGCCCGTACTTCTCTGCTTTGGTATCTGCGAGCCTGTTGCTGATAAAATGCGGAACGGGCTTTGGCTATGTCGCGCTCCTCCTCCAGGGTGTCCAAACTGTCCTGCCGATCGAGCTCGGCTTCTCTTTCTTCGTACATGCGCACTCGAGGTGAGTCATGAATTATGTCACAGGGCAAGACTGCCTCTGCGCCGTACACCATAAAGAAGGGTGTATATCCGGTACTACGATTCGGCGTGGTCCGCAGCCCCCAGAGTACGGAGTCGAGCTCCTCTACCCAGTGCGTGTTAGACTCCGTTAAGGAGCGCACTAATCTGGGTTTAATGCCGCTCATTATAAGACCGTTTGCTCGCTCGACTTGACCGTTGGTTTGTGGGTGATAGACTGAAGCATAATCGAGCTTGATGCCCATTTTGCTGCACCAGAGTTTTACCTCGTCGGCCATGAAGTTCGTGCCATTATCAGTGATGATGCTGTGGGGGACGCCATAACGGTGTACAACCCCGGATATGAAGTCTATCACCGGTCCGGATTCGGCTGTTTTAACAGGTTTGGCCTCTATCCATTTGGTGAATTTATCCACCATGACCAATAAGTATTTTTTCTTGTGGGTTCCCCCTTTAAGGGGTCCAACCATGTCAAGCCCCCAGACCGCAAAGGGCCATGTAATGGGGATTGTTTGGAGGGCGGTGGGTGGCATGTGGCTTTGATTTGCAAAGAGCTGGCAACCGGCGCAGCGTTGGACCAAGTCCTGTGCATCTGCCCGGGCCGTTGGCCAATAGAATCCTGTACGGAAGGCCTTGCTTACAAGAGCCCGGGCTGCGGCGTGATGACCGCCGAGTCCGGCGTGAATTTCTGCCAAAAGATTCCGCCCTTCCTCTTCGGAGATGCACCTTTGAAGGACTCCGGTAGTGCTTTTTTGTACAATTCTCCCTCATGGACCCTGTAGGCCTTGGATCGCCGCACTATGCAGCGTGCCTCATTTTGGTCCTCCGGAAGTTCCTGTCTAGTTAGGTAGGCCAGGAATGGTTCTGTCCACGGGGCAATAATGGCCATTATTTCGTGGGCTGAAGGTGTTATTTCGGTGGCGGAGCCTCCGATTGTGTCAGAGAGTTCGGTATCGGGTATTTTGGCCGGGTCCGGACTGTTGTTACCGGTGTCCCCTTCCCATACTACGGATGGCTTGAACAGCCTTTCCAAAAATATGTTGGGGGGACCGCATCACGTTTTGCGCCGATGCGGGCGAGGATATCCGCCGCCTGATTGTTTTCCCGAGCCACATGGTGAAATTCGAGCCCCTCGAACCGAGCTGACATTTTTAGGACGGCGTTTCGATAGGCCGCCATTTTCGGATCCTTGGCGTCAAAGTCTCCATTTATTTGGGATATTGCGAGGTTTGAATCCCCACGCACCTCCAGGCGTTGAATGCCCATGGAGACTGCCATCCGAAGACCATGCAACAGAGCTTCGTATTCGGCTGCATTGTTGGAGTCTGTATACAATATTTGCAATACGTACTGAACGGTATCTCCGGTTGGGGACGTCAGGACGACGCCGGCCCCTAGACCAGCCAGCATTTTAGAACCGTCGAAGTGCATGATCCAATTGGAGTATGCGCCGTACTCTTTAGGGAGTTCGGCCTCCGTCCATTCGGCGACGAAGTCGGCCAATACCTGCGACTTAATGGCTCGTCGAGGTTTGTATGTTATGTCGAACGGGAGGAGCTCAATGGCCCATTTGGCAATCCGGCCCGTAGCGTCGCGGTTGTTTATAATATCATTAAGTGGCACTTCCGAGGCTACTGTAATCGAACACTCTTGAAAGTAGTGTCGCAGCTTCCGCGATGCCATGAATACCGCGTATGCTATCTTTTGGTAGTGCGGGTACCGTGATTTGCATGGAGTGAGGACAGTGGATACATAGTATACCGGCTTTTGAAGAGGGAATTTATGTCCGTCCGCTTCCCGTTCGACAACGAGCACCGCGCTTACAACTTGATGAGTTGCCGCAATGTACAATAGCATTGGTTCGCCGATGTTTGGCACGGCCAGGATTGGGTTGGTTGCCAAGATGGCCTTTATTTCTTCAATCCGGCTGTGGTCGCGTCCGTCCACTCGAAGTGTTCGGTGCGCCGAAGGAGGAGATAAAGGGGTAAAGCCTTTTCTCCTAAGAGGGAGATAAAGCAGCTTAGAGCCACCACGCATCCAGTTAACTTCTGGGTTTGTTTGAGGTCTGTTGGGGTAGCCAACTGTGACAAAGCTCGGATTTTGGCCGGATTAGCTTCAATACCTCTACTAGAGACAATGAAACCCGGGAGCTTTCCGGATGGTATGCCGAAAACGCATTTTTCCGGATTGAGCTTGATGTCGTATGTTCGGAGGTTGTCGAATGTGAGCCTCAAGTCGTCTATCAAGGAGTCGACGTGTTTGGTTTTGACGACCACGTCGTGTACGTATGCCTCTACTATTTTGCCGATTTGTTTCTCCAGACATGTCTGAATCATGCGTTGATATGTTGCGCTGGTGTTTTTGAGCCCAAAAGGCATTGTGTTAAAACAGAAGGGACGTATGGTGTGATGAATGCCGTTGTGGCTTGGTCGGACTCCACCATCTTGATTTGGTGGTAACCGGAGTATGCGTCGAGGAAACACAATGACTTCTGTCCTGCGGTAGCATCAATGATTTGATCGATGCATGGGAGGGGGAAGGGATCCTTTGGGCAAGCTTTATTGAGGTATTTGAAATCAACACAAAGGCGCCAGGATTTGTCCTTCTTTGGTACCATCACCAGGTTTGCTAGCCAGTTCGGGTGTTTTATTTCTCTAATGAATCTGGCCTCCAATAACTTGGCTAGTTCCTCTCCCATGGCCTGTCTCTTAGGTTCGGAGAAACACTGAAGAGCTTGCTTGACCGGCTTGAATCCCTTTAGGACATTGAGGCTATACTCGGCTAGCCTACGTGGGATTCCTGGCATGTCTAAGGGATGCCAGGCGAATATGTCCCAATTCTCACGAAGGAACTCTCGTAGTGTGGTGTCCACGGCGGGGTTTAACTGTGCCCCGATGGAGGCTATTTTTGTAGGGTCCGTTGGGTGGACTTGGAATTTTACTATTTCATCCGCTGGTTTGAAAGAGGTGGACTTGGATCTCTTATCGAGTATCACGTCGTCCCTGTCCACTGTGGAGCGTAGCGTGGTTAATTCCGCAGCCGCTAGGGCTTCGGATAATGCCTTGAGGGCCAGTGTGGCTGTCTTGTTTTCGGCGCGGAGTGTTGTGTCCGGATCACTAGCAAGAGTGATAATTCTATTGGGCCCGGGCATTTTGAGCTTCATGTACCCGTAATGGGGTATGGCTTGGAAGATTGTGAACGCCTCCCGCCCTAACAGGGCGTGGTAACTGCTACTGAACGGGGCCACTTGGAATGTAATCTCTTCGGACCTATAGTTCTCCAGCATTCCGAACACCACATCTAGTGTGATTTTGCCTGTACAGCGCGCTTCCCGACTGGGGATTATTCCTCTAAAGGTTGTGCTGCTTTGCTCGATGCGGTTCCAGTCTACTTCCATTTTTTGAAGGGTTTCCTCGTAGATGAGGTTTAATCCGCTGCCGCCGTCCATGAGTACCTTGGTGAGTCGAAAGCCGTCCACAATTGGACTGAGGACCAGTGCGGCTGGTGCTCGGGCTGTTCGGAATTTAGGTTCATCACTGGCATTGAAGGTAATAGCCGTGTCACTCCATGGATTTATTGTTGCTATGTGGCAGATTTTGGCCATGCTGCGGAGTGTTCGCTTGCGCCTATTATTTGACGCAAATGTCTCAAAGACTGTTAACACCGTATTGTTATCCACGGGATGGTTCTCTGTGGCATTTGGGATAAGAAGATCCTCACCACTTTTGGCCACCTGCCCGAGTATCCAACATGCTCTAAGGTTGTGCGTTGGTATTGTATCCGTTGTACTATGAATTTTGCAGGGTCCATTGAGCCATCCCTCCAGTACGGTTCCATGCCCTATAGAGGGTTTTTGCTTTTTGGTAGTTGACCCGGGTGTCTTTTGATAGTGCACCCTTTTATTTCGGACTGGGTTCGTATTTAGGGCCGGATTATCCCAAAAGTTTGTTTCGATTTTCCAGGCACTTTCCATCACACAGTACTTTCGTACTATGGATGCCAAGTCAGCGAAGCATGATATCTCACGGCGATTTATGGCGTTAAGGATTCCCTTGTCCGTGCAATTATTGCAGAAAAATAAGATTGTGTCTTCCTCGCGACAGTCCTTAACCTTGTGCATCGCAAGGAGGAATCTGGGCCAATAGTGAGGTACTGTTTCCTGGGGCTCTTGCCTGATGTGGGAAAGATCGCTTATGTTTGGGTGGGTGGGTGGATTTGAATCCGAACCCTTACCCGATCTGGGATCCAGGGGTCGAGGAATTTCCAATTTTGGAAATTCTGGTTCCGGGGTGTTGCCCGATAATCCTGGCCCGCTGCCTGACTCTAGGTTCAGGGATTGGGTGTTGTCCTCCCATGAACGGTATCCGGCTCGGAGAGCTCGGGAATCCATACATAGTTGGTCCTCAATATGGAGGAGAGGTCGCCGCATTGTTCCTCCACCACTGCAATATGATGGGTGACTGCCGGAGAGTTAATCTCCCTTTGATCGGGTTTAAGCCCAATCCGATCATAGTCCGTAGTGACTCCCAAGGCGGTGATGCGATCCAAGAGCTCGTTTAAGGAGGCGAGCTCCATTGGATCCATCTATTCGGCGAGTGCCGATTTGACGTGGAGGCTGTTTTCGATGACCCGAGAAGTCATCGTTGGCGCGGTGGCCGAGCAGGCGGTCATGATGAAACCGCCTAGCTGGAGAGTTTGGCCGACAGCCAAAGCTCCCCCAACAGTAGTACCATCTTTAAATATGAGACGAGACATCCTTCCTTCTGGCAACGACATAGAGGAACTCTCAATGAAAGCACCAATGTCGGTGCCAAAACCGGCGGATCTCAGGTAGGGGGTCCCAAACTATGTGTCTAAGGCGGATGGTAACAGGAGGCAGGGGACACGATGTTTTACCCAGGTTCGGGCCCTCTTGATGGAGGTAAAATCCTACGTCTTGCTTGATTAATATTGATGATATGGGTAGTACAAGAGTAGATCTACCATGAGATTAGAGAGGCTAAACCCTAGAAGCTAGCCTATGGTATAGTGCGGCCGGGGTATCCCCCGGGGCAGGACCCTCCGGCGAAGTTTTCTTCCCCCGTTTGGAGACCATTGTCTCCGGGTCTTCAGAGGCGGTTCTCTTCCTTCCCTGGAGAGAGGAAGTTTTAGTTCCTCCTCCCCGGTTAACCTCCTTCGCGAAGGCGCTAGCCCCCCTGTTCCCCCCTTTATCTTCTCTTGAGGGCGCTTGATAAGGCACGATCTCCAGCATCTTGTTTAGCATGGGATTTGGTGAGGTCTCAGGGAGGGGGGCCGGAAACCTGATCAACTTTGCCTTCGCTATCCAATCCTGGTCAAAGAGCGGCTTTTTTAGGGCGACGTTGCGATAAATAAATGGACAGTGTGTTCGGATGCGGGGCTACTTACTTGGGTATCTAGGCGATTGCAGCTCAGACCTGCATCCTTAGTGATGTCCGGACACATTATTTGTGGTCCGAAGAACAATTTGTACATCTCTTCGTGCGTCATGCCGAGGAAATGTTGAATAGCTCGCGGTCCTTCCGGGTTGAATTCCCACATGCGAAGGGGCCGGCATTTGCAAGGCTGGATTCGACGAACTAGCATAACTTGCACTACCATAACCAGACTGAAATCTCTCTCAAAGAGATCTCGGATACGGCTTTGCAGTATTGGCACGTCCTTGGCTGGACCCTAGCTCAGCCCCCTGCTGATCCATGACATCAATTATGGTGGGGAGCCTGAGAGAAAGGTGGGGGCAGCTACCCACTTGGCACTTCGGGGAGCTGGGATGTAGAACCACTCCCGCTGCCACAATCCGGACACCTCTGGGAAGCTACCCTCAGGCCATGGAGCGTCAGCAATTTTGCTTATTAAAGCGCCTCCGCACGCTGCATGCTGCCCCTCGATCATCTTCGGCTTCACATCGAAGGTCTTGAGCCACAGGGCGAAGTGAGGGGTAATGCGGAGGAAGGCCTCACATGCGACAATAAATGACGAAATGTGAATAAGGGAATCCGGGGCTAGATCCTGAAAATCTAGCCCATAATAGAACATAAGACCCCTAACAAAGGGATCCAGAGCGAGGCCTAGTCCTCGGAGGAAGTGGGAGACGAACACGACGCTCTCATTGGGTTCGGGAGTAGGGATGACCTACCCTCGGGCGGGCAGCCGATGCGAAATTTCGGCGGTCAGATATCTGGTCTCTCTCAACTTCTTGATGTCCTCCTCCGTGACAGAGGAAGGCATCCACCGACCTTGAAGGTTGGATCCGGACATAGTTGAAGGTCCGAAGCACCTGGCCTGAGTTTTGGGTGTTAGAACTCGAGGCGGGGGAAGGATTTGATTGAGCACGAGAGGGAAAAAACAAAAAGCCTTGTTCCCTTTATAAAGAGGGTGAATATCAAGCGCCCTCCTCGTGGTTGTTTGGGACTTGCCTAAGATCTAGGAGTCCTACCAATAGGCACGGTTGGGTTACCCACGTCCGTATTGATGAGAATCCCGTAACAAAGGGGACACAATCTCTGCTTCGACAAGACGTGCCAAGGAAATCGCCTCGCGAAACACGCTGAGATGGGTTATGAAAAACGATTCTAATAAAGACCTGGCTATGGTGTGATGTCACACTACGGGGTACGTCAGCAGATTAGATTTGTAGAAATATTATTCTCTATACGGTGGTATGTGGAACTCGTTTTGCAGAGCCGGACACGATCCTCGTGTTCAAAATCTTCTATGAAGTATTCAGAGGAGGAACCCGCCTTGCAATGCCGAAGACAATCTGCGCGCCGAACTCATCGTCATTGAAGCCAGGTTCAGGGGCTACTGAGGGAGTCCTGGATTAGGGGGTATCCGGACAGCCGGACTATATCCTTTGGCCGGAATGTTGGACTATGAAGATACAAGATTGAAGACTTCGTCCCGTGTCCGGACGGGACTCTCCTTGGCGTGGAAGGCAAGCTTGGCAGTACGGATATGTAGATCTCCTTCCTTGTAACCGACTCTGTGTAACCCTAGCCCCCTCCGGTGTCTATATAAACCGGAGGGTTTTAGTCCATAGGACCAACAACAACAATCATACCATAGGCTAGCTTCTAGGGTTTAGCCTCTTCGCTCTCGTGGTAGATCAACTCTTGTAATACTCATATCATCAAGATCAATCAAGCAGGAGTAGGGTTTTACCTCCATCGAGAGGGCCCGAACCTAGGTAAAAACATCATGTCCCCCATCTCCTGTTACCATCCGCCTAGACGCACAGTTCGGGACCCCCTACCCGAGATCTGCCGGTTTTGACACCGACAGTCATGCTCCATTTTCGTCACACAAGAATGCTCTCATCATGCACAACCCCGATGACAAGTCAAGCAATTGTTTCATACTTTAGTAATCTCAAACCTATAAACTTTCACGCAATACATGAGCGCGAGCCATGGATATAGCACCATAGGTGAAATAGAATAATGATGGGGTTATGTGGAGAAGACAAAAAAGGAGAAAGTCTCACATCAATGAGGCTAATCAATGGGCTATGGAGATGCCCACCGATTGATGTTAATGCAAGGAGTAGGGATTGCCATGCAACGGATGCACTGTCCCTTCTCTCTTTTTCTCTCATTTTCATTTTTTTGGGCCTTCTCTTTTTTATGGCCTTTCTCTTTTTTTGGGCCTTCTCTTTTTTTATGGCCTTTCCTTTTTTGGGCCTTCTCTTTTTTATAGCCTTTCTCTTTTTTTTATTCCTCACTTGGTACAATGCTCTAATAATGATGATCATCACACTTCTATTTATTTACAACTCAATGATTACAACTCGATACTAGAACAAAGATGACTCTATATGAATGCCTCCGGCGGTGTACCGGGATATGCAATGAACCAAGAGTGACATGTATGAAAGAATTATCAATGGTGGCTTTGCCACAAATACTATGTCAACTACATGATCATGCTAAGCAATATGACAATGATGAATGTGTCATGATGAATGGAATGATGGAAAGTTGCATGGCAATATATCTCGGAATGGCTATGGAAATGCCATAATAGGTAGGTATGGTGGCTGTTTTGAGGAAGATATAAGGAGGTTTATGTGTGAAAGAGCGTATCATATCACGGGGTTTGGATGCACCGGCGAAGTTTGCACCAACTCTCAATGTGAGAAAGGGCAATGCACGGTACCGAAGAGGCTAGCAATGATGTAAGGGTGAGAGTGTGTATAATCCATGGACTCAACATTAGTCATAAAGAACTCACATACTTATTGCAAAAATCTACAAGTCATCAAAAACCTCGGTACTACGCGCATGCTTCTAGGGGGATAGATTGGTAGGAAAAGACCATCGCTCGTCCCCGACCGCCACTCATAAGGAGGACAATCAAATAACACCTCATGTTTCAAATTTGTTACACAATGTTTACCATACGTGCATGCTACGGGACTTGCAAACTTCAACACAAGTATTTCTCAATTTCACAACTACTCAACTAGCCTGACTTTGATATTATTACCTCCATATCTCAAAACAATCATCGAGCATCAAACTTCTCTTAGTATTCAACACACTCATAAGAAAGTTTTATTATTCTTGAATACCTAGCATATTAGGATTTTAAGCAAATTACCATGCTATTAAGACTCCCAAAATAATATAAGTGAAGCATGAGAGTTCATCTATTTCTTCAAAATAAAACTACCACCATGCTCTAAAAGATATAAGTGAAGCACTAGAGCAAATGACAGACTACTCCGAAAGATATAAGTGAAGATCAATGAGTAGTTGAATAGTTATGCAACTATGTGAAGACTCTCTAACATTTAAGAATTTCAGATCTTGGTATTTTATTCAAACAGCAAGCAAAGCAAAATAAAATGACATTCTAAGAATGGCAAACATCATGTGAAGAAGCAAAAACTTAGGATCAACCGAAACTAACCGATAGTTGTTGAAGAAGAAAGGTGGGATGCCAACCAGGGCATCCCCAAGCTTAGATGCTTGAGACTTCTCGAAATATTATCTTGGGGTGCCTTGGGCATCCCAAAGCTTGAGCTTTTGTGTCTCCTTAATTCCTCTCATATCATGGTCTCCCTAAATCTCAAAACCTTCATCCACACAAAACTCAACAAGGACTCGTGAGATAAGTTAGTATAAACCATTGCCAAAACCTTATCATACTCTATTGTAGAAAATCACTAAAATTATTATTCAACAATTCATACAAAATTCCTCTGCATATTTAATAGTCCTATCCTCAAATAGAATCATTAAAGAAGCAAACATATGCAAACAATGCAAACATAACAGCAATCTGCCTAAACAGGATAGTCTGTAAAGAATGCTGCAACATCCATACTTCCCTAGCTCCAAAAATTATGAAATAAAATTACCACTGTATTAAATTTATCATAACTTAATATTCAAAAGGTTTCAACATTTTATCACATTCTGACTTTTCTAGGGAATTATTGCAACAGCGGTGAACTTTCTGTTTTCAAACAGCAACATGTATACTTGTAACATAGGCATAGTAAAGGCTATCAATGCCACTTTTATTGAAATAAAAGATGCAAAACATTGTTCTAAATAACAGCAATCAATCCTAACAAAATAAATTGACGCTCCAAGCAAAGCACATATCATGTGGTGAATAAAAATATAGCTCCAAGTAAAGGTACCGATGAACGAAGACGAAAGAGGGGATGCCTTCCGGGAAACCCCCAAGCTTAGGCTCTTGGCTATCCTTGAATATTACCTTGGAGTGCCTTGGGCATCCCCAAGCTTAGGCTCTTGACACTCCTTATTCCATAGTCCATCGAATCTTTACCCAAAACATGAAAACTTCAAAACACAAAACTTAACAGAAAACTCGTGAGCTCCGTTAGTATAAGAAAATAAATCACCACTTCAAGGTACTGTAATGAACTCATTATTTATTTATATTGGTGTTAAACCTACTGTATTCCAACTTCTCTATGGTTTATAAACTCTTTTACTCGCCATAGATTCATCAAAATAAGTAAACAACACATGAAAAACAGAATCTGTCAAAAACAGAACAGTCTGTAGTAATCTGAAACAAACGTATACTTATGCAAGTCATAAAATTCTCAAATAACTTGCTGGACCTGAGGAATTTATATATTAATCATCTTCAAAAATAATTAACTAAATAGCACTCTCCAAATAAAAATGGCAGCAATTCTCGTGAGCGCTAAAGTTTCTGTTTTTTACAGCATGATCAACAAGACTTTCCCCAAGTCTTCCCAAAGGTTCTACTTGGCACAAACACTAATTAAAAGCATAAAAACACATCTAAACATAGGCTAGATGAATTATCTGTTACTAAACAGGAAAAAAAGCAAGGAACAAAAATAAAATTGGGTTGCCTCCCAACAAGCGCTATCGTTTAACGCCCCTAGCTAGGCATGATGATTTCAATGATGCTCACATAAAGGATAAGAATTGTAATGTAAAGAGAGCATCATGAAGAATATGACTAGCACATTTAAGTCTAACCCACTTACTACGCATAGGGATTTTGTGAGCAAACAATTTATGGGAACAATAATGAACTAGCATAGGAAGGCAAAACAAGCATAACTTCAAAACTTTAAGCACATAGAGAGGAAACTTGATATTATTGCAATTCCTACAAGCATATATTCCTCCCTCATAATAATTTTCTATAGAATCATGAATGAATTCAACAATATAATCAGAACCTAAAGCATTCTTTTCATGATCTACAAGCATAGAAAATTTACTACTCTCCACATAAACAAAATTCTTCTCATTTAGAATAGTGGGAGTATCATGACAAACTCGAATACTATAAATAGTTTCCACATTAAAAGAGTAATGTTCAGAAAAGGGGTAACCATAATCATGACAAGTTTTATAAATATAATCACTACTTTTTATAGCATAAGTATCATCACAATAATCATCATAAGTAGGAGGCATGCTATTATCATTATAAATTTTTATATCGAAACTTGGGAGACTAAAAATATCATCTTCATTAAACGTAGCATCCCCAAGATTGGGACAAACATTAATTGCAGCAAATATATTCTCAAAAACATCATCTTCATCAAACATAGCATCCCCAAGCTTGGGCCTTTTCATATCATAAGCATAATCACTCTCATCATTAATAGTATGGATAGCACCAATAGTATAGCAATTATCATATTCTTCCAAGCAAGTGCCAAAAAGATTTTCAAGATCATAAGAAGTATCATTATCTTCCACAATTATATTTTCATGAGGCACAATAGGATCAGCATTAATTGGGAGAGATATCTTTTTACCTTTCTTCCTTTTTCTTTTCTTCTTCTTCACCACATCATGTGTGGGTTCAAACCTCTTTTTGGAGCTCCTTGTTAATGAGATTGGTTGAATAGGAGGCTCCTCCTCGTTACCTGATTCATCATAAGAAATAATAGGAGGGTATTGGGAGGTCTCTCCCCTTTCATTAGTATTCTCTTCATCTTCTATTTGTTTTCTTTTCTTTATGTAGTTGGCAATATAAGGATTTTCAATGCAATTCACCACACAATATATATAAATGTTCTCTGGATCAAAATGAAGAACTTTATCAAGGGAAAATTTTGGAATATCCTTAGTTATGCGTTTAATTTCTTCATAACCCAAAAGCAAACTAAGTTCATTATGATGTGCAAGGGAAATCAAGTCATCACAATTTTTGGACACGATACGATCATGAAACAATTTGCATTGGGTACTAAAATGATCACGTTCATTGCAAAGTTCACAAGTAGGGCTAAGAAAAATTAAATTTTCAGCACATTCATCTAGCTCTTCTTGCAACAATTTAGTTTCTAAGTACTTATGCCTTTTGCAATATCTATCTTCCCTATTTGGTGTGTACTTACAAACCCAATGCACTCCACAAAAATTGACATGTTTCTAGGAGACATTTTCATCATAACTAGTGCAATCATCATTAGTATCATGGATATTCAAAGAATTCGTACTAACAACATTGCAATCATGCTCATCATTCAAATATTTAGTGCCAAACATTTTATAGATTTCTTCTTCTAGCACTTTGGCACAATTTTCCTTTCCATCATACTCACGAAAGATATTAAAAAGGTGAAGCGTATGAGACAAACTCAATTCCATTTTTAATAGTTTTCTTTTATAAACTAAACTAGTGATAAAACAAGAAACTAAAAGACTCGATTGCAAGATCTAAAGATATACCTTCAAGCACTCACCTCCCCGGCAACGGCGCCAGAAAAGAGCTTGATGTCTACTACAAACCTTCTTCTTGTAGACGTTGTTGGGCCTTCGAGTGCAGAGGTTTGTAGGATAGTAGCAAATTTCCCTCAAGTGGATGACCTAAGATTTATCAATCCATAGGAGGCGTAGGATGAAGATGGTCTCTCTCAAGCAACCCTGCAACCAAATAACAAAGAGTCTCTTGTGTCCCCAACACACCCAATACAATGGTAAATTGTATAGGTGCACTAGTTCGGCGAAGAGATGGTGATACAAGTGCAATATCGATAGTAGATAAAGGTATTTGTAATCTGAAATTATAAAAACAGCAAGGTAACTATTGATAAAAGTGAGCGTAAACGGTATTGCAATGTGTTGAAACAAGGCCTAGGGTTCATACTTTCGCTAGTGCAAGTCCTCTCAACAATAATAACATAATTGGATCACATAACTATCCCTCAACATGCAACAAAGAGTCACTCCAAAGTCACTAATAGCGGAGAACGAACAAAGAGATTATGGTAGAGTACGAAACCACCTCAAAGTTATTCTTTCCAATCAATCCGTTGAGCTATTCCTATAAGTGTCACAAACAGCGCTAGAGTTCATACTAGAATAACACCTTAAGACACAAATCAACCAAAACCCTAATGTCACCTAGATACTCCAATGTCACCTCAAGTATCCATGGGTATGATTATACGATATGCGTCACACAATCTCATATTCATCTACTCAACCAACACAAAGGACCTCAAAGAGTGCCCCAAAGTTCTACCGGAGAATCACGACAAAAATGTGTGCCAATCCCTATGCATAGGTTCATGGGCGGAACCCGCAAGTTGATCACCAAAACATACATCAAGTGAATCACGTGATATCCCATTGTCACCACAGATATCCACGGCAAGACATACATCAAGTGTTCTCAAATCTTTAAAGACTCAATCCGATGAGATTACTTCAATGGGAAAACTCAATTCATTACAAGAGAGTAGAGGGGGAGGAGAAACATAAGATCCATCTATAATAGCAAAGCTCGCGATACATCAAGATCGTATCATCTCAAGAACACGAGAGAGAGAGAGAGAGAGAGAGAGAGAGAGAGATCAAACACATAGCTACTGGTACATACCCTCAGCCCCGAGGGAGAACTACTCCCTCCTCGTCATGGAGAGCACCGGGATGATGAAGATGGCCACCAGAGAAGGATTCCCCCTTCGGCAGGGTGCCGGAATGGGTCTAGATTGGTTTTCGGTGTCTACGGAGGCTTCTGGCGGTGGAACTCCCGATCTATTGTGTGTTCTGGAAGTTTTAGGATACATAGGTATATATGGGTGAAAGAAGTACGTCGGTGGACCGAAGGGGGGGCATGAGGCAGGGGGCGCGCCCCCCACCCTCGTGGGCACCTCCCTTCTTTCCTGACATGCACTCCAAGATTTTCCGGTAGCTTTCCTTCCAAAAATAACTTCTCCAATTGATTTCGTTCCGTTTTGACTCCGTTTGATATTCCTTTTCTTCGAAACACTGAAATAGGCAAAAAAACAGCAAATCTAGGCTGGGCCTCCGGTTAATAGGTTAGTCCCAAAAATAATGTAAAAGTGGATAATAAAGCCCAATATTGCCCAAAACAGTAGATAACATAGCATGGAGAAATCAAAAATTATAGATACGTTGGAGACGTATCAGGAACCTACTATCAAAGTCGGGATTAAAAATTATGAGTGTTTTGCTTCGTGTGACTTGGGTGCTAGTGTTTCTACAATTCCGAAATCTCTATGTGATGTGCTTGGTATCACCGATCTTGAATCGTGTTCTTTGAATTTGCACTTGGCGTATTCTACTATTAAAAAGCCTATGGGAAGAATTAATGATGTTCTTATTATTGCAAATAGAAATTATGTGCCCATAGAATTTATTGGTCTTGATATTGATTGCAATCCGTCTTGTCCAATTATTCTTGGTAGACCGTTTTTACGCACTACCGGTGTCGTGATTGATATGAAAGAAGGCAATATTAAGTTCCGATTTCCTTTGAGGAAGGGTATGAAACACTCTAGAACAAGAATTAGGCCACCTTATGAATCAATCATGAGGGCATCTTATGGATCTCGAACCAAAGATGACAAATCTTAGATCCTTGCTTTATGCCTAGCTAAGGGCGTAAAACTATAGCACTTGTTGGGAGGCAACCCAATGAATAAAATTTATTTTTCCTTTTTGCTTCCTGTTTTTGAGTGTTAGCACAATTATGCTATTGTTATGATTGTGTTTTTTGTGTTCTAATTAGTGTTTGTGCCAAGTAAAGCCTTTAGGATCTTCTTAGGCAATAGTTGTTTGATCTTGCTCAAAAATAGAAACTTTTTATGCTCATGAAATTAATTTTCATTTTTTTACCAGGGAACGATAAAATACCCATTCCAATTGAAGTAGATCAATATACAAATTTCTCAGGTTGTCATAATTTTTTAGAGTATTTTGAGTTACATAAGTATTCGAAATAGTCAGATTGCTACAGACTGTTCTGCTTTGACAGATTCTGTTTTCTTTGTGTTGTGTGCTTATTTTGATGGCTATGTGGTTTTCTTTGATGAGTTTTTGCCATAGAAAAGATGGAAAATATTAGATATAATATAAAAACAAAATATGAATTTGTTTGATACATCACTTATAGTAGTGATTTATTATTCTTATACTAACGGATCTCACGAAGGCTTTGTTGAGTTTTGTGTGATTGAAGTTTTCAAGTTTTGGGTCATCTTACGATGGATGAAGGAAGGATGTAAGAACCTAAGCTTGGGGATGCCTCGGCATTCCAAGCTATTATCCAAGAATAAGCAACCAACTAAGCTTGGGGATGCCCCCGAGTGGCATCCCCGCTTTCTTCCAACAACTATCAGTATTTTACTCGAGACTATATTTTTATTCATCACATGATATGTGTTTTGCTTAGAGCGTCTTGTATGATATGTGTCTTTGCTTGTTTTATTTTGTGGTTTAAGTTATCAATCATTGCTGAACACACCTATTTGAGAGAGCCAAAATTATGTCATGACTTGTTAGAATTGCTCTCTATGCTTCACTTAAATTTCTATGAGCAATGGACTTGCTCTAGTGCTTCACTTATATCTTTTTGAGCATGGTGTGCTTTGTTATTTTTGAAGAAATGATCTCTTGCTTCACTTAGATTTATTTGAGAGTTAGTAAATTTTTTGAAGAAATTCTCTCTTGCTTCACTTAAATTATTTTGTTATGCTCATGATCTTCACTTATATTTGTTTGAGCTTATGGAAAGCAACACATGAAAATTAGTGCCAAAGTGATAGATATCCAAGAAGATAAATAAAAAAATAAGGAGAAAAAATGTCATGAAGACCATTGGACAAAATAAACTTGATTCTTAGTAATAGTTTTGAGATATGATAATGTGATATGTGAGTCATCTTGATGAGTAATTATGCTTTAGTAGGAATATTGGTGTTAAGGTTTGTGATTCCCTATGCATGCACGAAAGTCAATAATCATGCAATGAAATTATATCCTACTTGTGGTGCATTATTTGGTGTTAATTATGCTTAATGCTTGCTTATGAGATTATTCGTTTCTTGGTTGGTCACTTCCCAATCTTTTGCTAGCCTTCATTTTGCACTAAGTATGACCTCTACTTGTGCATCCAAAATCCTTTAAACCAGCTTTGCCACATGAGTCCACTATATCTACCTATATGCGGTATTCTTTTGCCGTTCTAAGCAAATTTGCATGTGCCATCTCTAATTTTCAAAATAAACTTCTCTTTTGTGTGTTTGTTTCGCTCGCGGAGCAGTGAGGGGTGGCTAATATTTTCCATGCTAGATGTGTTATTCTCAAGATGAGTGTTTATTCACTTGTCATTGCACGAGAGTGAGGCAAAGGTATTAGGGATGCCCAATCCCGAAATGCAAAAATAAATGAATTTACTTTATGTTGTCAAATAATAAACTCCTTGGAAAGTGTTGGTATGCAGGGCACCCGTGGATACGGTTAGCCATGGAAAGTGAAAGTTATGGTGGAAAAGGGAATAAACTTTATTTTCTGTTTGGGAGCCGCCTATGATATATCTATGCATGGAAAGTATTGGGAACTCTAAGTCGTTTTCGTTGGTGGGATGAATACACCTCCCAAAATGTTTTTATCTCAAATTTTTCGCTTTGAGCTCTGGCACCTCTACAAATCCCTACTTCCCTCTACGAAGGGCCTATCTTTTATTTTATGCAAATTTTATTTTGAGTCTCCATCTTCTCTTATAAAAGCACCAACTAGGAAGCAATATGATCGTACTTAAGTATTAGGTGTAATTAATATTCGAGTGTGTTTCATGAATGCATCAATGTTTGAGCATGATGGGCTAGGGATAACTTATTTTAGCGTTGATATTTTGAAAGACATGGTTGCTTGTTGATATGCTTGAGTATCTAAATTATTATGCCATAACTAGACTATTGCTTTGAATCACATAAAAGTCAAAATGTCCATGCTACAAAGAAAATAATATGATATGACATGATGAACAGCACTCCACATCAGAAATTCTGTTTTTATCACTTGCCTACTCAAGGACGAGTAGGAGTTAAGCTTGGGGATGCTGATACATCTCCAATGTATCTATAATTTTTTATTGTTCCATGTTGTTTATTATCAAACTTGGATGTTTTATAATCATTTTATAGTCATTTTATATCATTTTTTGGTACTAACCTATTGACATAGTGCCAAGTGCCAGTTGCTATTTTTTCCATGTTTTTTCCATCGCAGAAAATCAATATCAAACGGAGTGCAAATGCCACTAAACTTTATGGAGATTTTTTATGGACCAGATGGAAGATATTGGGGCCTGGTTGCGCCTGGGGGGAGTCCCGAGGAGGGGACAACCCACCAGGGTGTGCCAGGAGGCCCAGGCACGCCCTGGTGGGTTGTGCCCACCTCGGGTGCCCCCTGGACCGCCTCTTTGCTCTATAAATACTCCAATATTCCCAAAACCCTATGGGAGACGGCGAAATATTCATCCAGCCGCCGCAGAGTCCAGAACCACCAGATCCAATCTAGACACCATCACGGAGGGGTTCACCACTTCCATTGGTGCCTCTCCGATGATGCGTGAGTAGTTCTTTGTAGACCTTCGGGTCCGTACTTAGTAGCTAGATGGCTTCATCTCTCTCTCTCTCTCTTGATTCTCAATACAATGGTCTCTTGGAGATCCATATGATGTAACTCTTTTGCGGTGTGTTTGTTGGGATCGATGAACTTTGAGTTTATGATCAGATCTATCTTTTTATATCCATGAAAGTATTTGAGTTTCTTTGATCTCTTTTATGCACGATCTCTTATAGCCTCGTATTTCTTCTCCGGTATTTGGGTTTTGTCTGGCCAACTTGATCTATTTATCTTCCAATGGGAAGAGGTGCCCAGTAGTGGGTTCGATCTTACGGTGCTTGATCCAGTGACAGAAAGGGAACCGACACGTATGTATCGTTGCTACTAAGGATAAAAAGATGGGATCTATATCTACCGCCATAGATAAAGGGATCTTGTCTACATCATGTCATCGTTCTTATTGCATTACTCCATTTTTCCATGAACTTAATGCACTAGATGCATGTTGGATAGCGGTAGATGTGTGGAGTAATAGTAGTAGATGCAGGCAGGAGTCGGTCTACTAATCTTGGACGTGATGCCTATGTAATGATCACTGCCTGGATATTGTCATAATTATTGGAGGTTCTATCAATTACCCAATAGTAATTTGTGTACCCACCTTTTACTATTTTTCTCGAGAGAAGCCACTAGTGAAACCTACGGCCCCCGGGTCTTCTTTCTCATATATTTGCCTTTGCGATCTACTTATTATTTGCTTTTGTTTTCAGATCTATTAAACCAAAAACCCAAAAATACCTTGCTGCAATTTATTTTATTTGGCGTTCGATCTATCAATATTTACAACTTTCTCCCATCCACGTGCCATTTCTGGCGCCGTTACCCGAAAGGGATTGACAACCCCTTTAATACGTCGGGTTGCGAGTGGTTGTTATTTGTGTGCAGGGGTTGTTTAAGTTGTGTTGCTTGGTTCTCCTACTTGTTCAATAACCTTGGTTTCATATCTGAGGGAAATACCTACCGCCGCTGTGCTGCATCATCCCTTCCTCTTTGGGGAAATACCGACGTAGCTTCAAGCGACATCACTTTTCTTTTTTAGCTTACTTTCATCATCAAGAAAGACAATGTCATCATCCTCGTCAACATGTTCTGCCTGATCAACAATTTTCTCTAGGATGGGGGGGGGGGTCTGCACCTCCATCGTCCTCTATAGGTTTCTGAAACTTGTTGCAAACAAATTGTTGCTTTACCAACACACAAGTGTTGCCAGTTCTCCTTGTTGTATTCATTTTGATGGAAAACCCAAGTTGCAGAGCGTACGCATTGTAGTGTTCCTTTACACCTTCCAAAGTGTCAACCCTCATATCCACATAAGGCTCCTTGGGCTATGACCATGCCTCATCATCGTTCTCACCAACCAACCAAGCCTACCAAACTATTTCCAACAGTCCCACCTGTATCACCTGCGGTATCAGTGTCAAAAAGTGTGTGTTCATCCGTCTCTGTTGTTGCAGCTGCATGGGTAGTTGCTTCGACCATTGCACCCATACCATCAAGTGGACATCTATCTATAGGCATAGTTTGCGCCACATGTGTTGAAGCATTTTGTGTGGTAACAGGGTTGGGAGATTAGACACAAACTCAGCATTGTCAGCTCCACCAAGTGGGATGCTCTGTTGTGTGCAATATAAAGGATCTCCTATATGCATGTCACAAACAAAGGGAAACTCTGTCATATCTTCGTTTGGTTCTTCATTCAGGTCAATCATATTCAAAGCTGCACATTTTACCCCGAGAAAAACTGATCAAAGTTCTTTGACAAGAGGCAGGCAGTTAATGCATTTTTTAAATAGAAACAATCTGTGTATGTATAAAAACATCATTCGCAGCCATCAACATTTTTTATGAAAGATATGTACTACAACAGTTTTGTTTCGCTGATCTTTTTTTAAATCATGGACGGACAACAAATCACCAGGTTGAAGCAAACAGGGGAAGCAGAAGTCATGGGGCAGATTCTTATTCAATTCATCATGGAAATATCACCAAATATCTGAGAGAATGCAATGGGATGTTTTTTTCTTGAAAGTAATCTTGGAATAGGAGCAGCAACACTAGTGTGTTGTGTGACATGGTCTGTCATGTTCACTAGCATCACTTTTTTTATTGTATTTTGTGACAAGATCTACCCTCTTCTAATAGGACCTGTGGTGTGTGTTTTTGCTCTTCTCTACTTCCTCATGCTGAAGCATCACAGAGATTTTTGTTGTCCTTGCCTATTGTTTTTTAATTCCAGGATGCACCTACCAATTCGAATGGAGAACAATGGTTGCAGCTCCACCCGTCATCCTGAGCAACAACTAACATGAAGCATTTTTTACACCACACTAGGTAAGTTGCCTTGTGTATGTAGTATCATCGTTTTCCCATGATGAATAACTTGTAAGGTCCAAAGGTTTTCCAAGACTTGCTTGTATGTTATGCTGCATTTGCCCCATAATAGTATCAAAGTTGCCATGATTATGTGCAAGTAGATGAAGTAACTCTTTCATCATGTTCATGTTTATCATCATCATTTTGTATGCAATGTCTTGGACTTTGCCAAAAATTTCATGTAAGTTGCTATGTTTTGTTCAAGCACATGAAGTTTTCTTTTAAAAACATAGCAACTATCAAATCAGAAGGTTTTCAACACTCAATTTTTTCTATTTTTGCTCATACACATTTTTTATGTTCATACAAGCAGCTACACCACAGACATCATGTCTCCAAGAGCATTTAATAAGCAAGTTACATGGAATCTACCACATTGCCAATAGGGGATCAGTTTTATGGTTGACAAAACAGCAAAAGCATTGAAGAAGGTGAGAAATCTGATCTACATTTAAAACATCAAAGCATCATACATTTTATAAGAAAATTATTAGATTTACATCTTAGGTTACTCCCCAGTTTCTGTTCATACATGTATGTCGCTTTTGAAATCAACACTCGCCTGCTTAAATCACAGACTATATCTTTTGCTTATGATCTACACTTTTCCTGTTCCCCACATATACTCACCAAATTGCACAGTTTATTAATTCAGTAACACGAAGTTTTTATACACGACTTGCCTGTCTACAGTACTACAATTGCCTAAACAAAGCATATAAGTTGCCATTTGTTTATACATCCCTGTATAGGATCAGTATAAAGACAACCTAAAAAGAAAAGCATGTAGTGATTAAGAGCATCTCAAATGTAGTGATTAATTTTCCTTATGTATGTTATCAGCATCATCGTTCATGATGAATAACTTGGACTTCTAAGGTCCAATGGTTTTAAGACTTGCTTGTCTGTCATTGTGCATTCGCCCCAAAATAGCATGAAAGTTGCCTTGATTATGTGCAAGTAGATGAAGTAACTTTTTCATCATGTTCATGTATAGAATTAGTATAAAGACAGCCTAAAAAGAGAAGCATGTAGTGATTAAGAGAACCTCAAGAACAGCAGAACAAATAGCAAACATTTAGGGTTTGTTTACAGAGGTGTTTACCTGTTCTTGTACCCAAGGGGACTTATATGCTGCGGGAGACAATCTGGGCTTCAGAATACTGATGAGAAACTGCAAAATCAAGTGGAAGAAGGTGAGAGATCTGACCTCTAAACTTGCTCTTCTGCCCCTTTCTCTTCTTCTTCTTCCCCTTCTTAGTTTAGAGAAGCTTTAAGAGAAAAAGCAACTAATCAAGGCGCCATTGCAGGTCGTCTGAAGGTTTTGATGCCGCCATTACAAGGGATCTCAAGGTCTCCTGGATCTTGTGGGAGCGTGGGCAAGGAAGTTGTGCCTTTATCTTTCTTGGGGGAGAAGAAGATGGTTGGGTGGGTAGGTATGGAGGTGGAAGCAATCGCCGGGTGCAAGGGATGGGGGAGGAAGAACACGTGAGGAGGGGACCAACAGATATGCCGTGGAGAGGAGGTTGGTTGGGTCGGGGCGAAGGAACTGGGGGGCTGGTGCGAGGGAATCGGGATGTTTGTGGGCCTTACCTTTTCTGTACTAGGGGAACAAAAACTTTCCTTATTTGGTTCGGCCGCCAGGGATCGCTAGGGAGCAGTCGGCTTCTCCCTAGACGTGTCCATTTTACAATAAACAATTTAATTCTCAGGCACCAGAAGGAACTTGAAGCATCTATAGCCGGACCTCTCAAACCCACCTCATACGCCCGGGCGGGCCGCCCGGTCACTGTTCGGTCACGATTTTTTTACCCAGACGGGCCCTCAAACGTCCGGGCCGAGCGGCACCCCCCATATCCAACCCAAATATAGGGCGAATATGGGGGCACCCGGGCACGCCCGCCACGTCGAACCCAGCCCACGCTGACCCACTCGACCCCACATAAAATCCTCCTCATCCGCTCACCGGACCAAACCCTAGCCACTTCACTCCCCTCCCCTCCACCCCCCCCACCACCCAAGCTCGTCTCCGGCATGGCGGGCAGTGGATCCGAGTCCTTCACCTCCAGATCCGCCGACCCCGAACTCATCCCACGCGGCCCCGAGGAGGAGATGGTCGTCCAGCTTGCACTCCGCCATGCCCGGGAGGAGGCTCGTGCACGGCTACGCTCAGACTCCATCCGCCAGGAATCCATTGCGTCCGCCCAAATTGCGCAAGGATCCGGCGCTAGGTCGGGTGGTCCGTCTGGCATCCGAACGCGCTGGCGGACGTGCAACCCCTCTGGTGGCACGCCAATATTCGGGACGCACCATCGTCCCATGAGGCCATGGCCCGCCGTGCCCGCCGTGCAAGGCACTGGATGCGGGAGGCGGCGGCAGCCCTCGCGGCGGCGGACGTCGGCAAGGCGGAGTCGCATTCTCCGGCGCCCCGTATGGCGCATCAGTCCGGGCGCCGCAACCGCATCGTGGTGGACATAGGCGTCTCGTCCCCGGACGGATCCGTCATCGATCTGACGTCCACCGGCACCATTCGGGTTTCGGTCTCCGATGAGGAAGAGTATGGCATGGGAGACCGCGGAGCCTTAAGTTCCGTGAGCCAGCTCGTGTCCCATGCCCTATCCTATCTTGTCGGCGATCGGACCAACATTCTGAGGAGCGTAGCCGGTCCCCGGACATGGCCAGGGCGGAGCCGGGCGAGCGGGGAGCGGAGCCGAACGAGCTCCGCTTTAATTAGGTTTCACGTTGCATGTAATAATGTGAATTTGAGATTTCTAATTTAAGGTAACTGGATGTGAAATGTGTTTTTTGAGGGGTGACCGTTCACTGTCCGCGAACATGCCCAGTCCGACTGTAGATGATCTTAATCAGTGGACTTAAGAAATGTCAACTGAATGGATTCCAAGGTAAATTTCCAATGTTGGATGCTTCAATCAGGGCAAATTTCCAATGTTGGATGCTTCAATCAGGGC
This sequence comes from Triticum aestivum, assembly GCF_018294505.1. Lineage (NCBI taxonomy): Eukaryota > Viridiplantae > Streptophyta > Magnoliopsida > Poales > Poaceae > Triticum > Triticum aestivum. The sequence goes on from NC_057794.1 coordinate 345,669,619, forward strand.
AAATTCCCAATGCTGGATGCTTCAATCAGTTCACCAAAAATATCGTCATAATCCAACAACTCTTACAGCGACATGTAAAAGGTCTAGTAGAGGAGTAAACGTGACAAGAAGCGACGTGGCTGATACACTTGCAACGTCTTTTTGCTAGCAACATCCGACGAAAACAAAAGAACTACAGTTGCACTGGCAGCAGACGCGCGGGGCATGCAGCATGCGGCTAGACGGAAAAAAATTATATGAAACCAGGTCTCATATAAATCGGGTGAGACCCACCCTGATGGATACCACATGGCATTCACAAATCACAAAGCATCTAATCTCTCCCTTCTGATTTCAGATGGGGGATGAGATAGATGCTTTGTGATTTATGAATGTCACGTGTCATCCATCAGGGTGGATCTCGTCCGAATTATATGAGACTTGGTCTCATCGAATTTTTTTCCCGGCTAGACTAGCCTGTGGGCGCCATCACCAGCTGCGTCCCGGGTTTGTTTGATTTTTATCTTCCTTTTTTTTGAAACTGGGTTTGTTTGATTTTTTTTTTGAGGAATACTGGGTTTGTTTGATGGCAGGGCACGGTCCCCCCTGTCTACGAGAAAGTCGCTGTCTCAGGCTCGACACGTGGGCTCGCCTGTGTTTGCTGTCCGGCCCGGCATCTCAGTAACAGGGCTATCCAGGCCCACCGTCAGGCCAGGCGACGCGACACCACTTACGCTGGGGCCCACCATGCTGTACGCGTATGAGTCAACATGGCGTGGATACTAGGCCCGGCCAGCCTACTGTTTTGCTCAAAGTACGATTAGCTGGCCCCGCCTCTAATAATCTGGCTACACTGATCTGCACCACTTGAGTGCGGTGAATCCAAGTCACAGGGCACTAGGTACCGTTAGGCCTACATTTACATAGGATGCTTGTTTAACTAGTGCTAGTACTGCTAGTATACGACTTTGATTTTGCTTGTTTATAATGTTTCTGTTTAAGAGTATATCAATGAAGTATCATATTTTTATAGAAAGAGAGAAGACATTTACAAGAACTTGTGGGGGATGTGAACACCCTTGCAAGTTTAGAACCCACACCACTCCAACACCTAACACACTAAGCCTACTCTCCGACAAAACATTGTAATCCTCCTACTCCAACACTTGCTCTCTTCCATTCGGAGAGTTCAGTGAGAATGGTGATCTGCAGTTCTTGCGTCGTCTTGATTAAGAAAAAAGGTTTCCCCCGCTTTGTATTCCAAAGCAACCATCTGATACATCCAACGATAGGTGTTGGGGCGAAAGCAGCACAAGCACGCCCAAAAGAAAAGAAAAAAAGAAGGAAAAGAAACAAATGCCAATAACGGCCAATCAACCAAAACGAAGAAGCCTCGCGACCGCTGCGTCCACCGGAGATCGCCCACCAAGCTCCGAGACTCTGAAGCGCCGGTACCAATCAACACCTCCAAGAAGGAACACGACGATGACGACGTTGCTGCCAAGGGTTTCCCCCGGTACGCGGCGAGGAGAGAGGAAGGGTAGCCCCGACGCCCTCCAGGAAGGTCTGGCGGCACCCTCAAGCGCCACTGCGTCGGTGTCGGCCAAACCAACAGGGATTTCTCCCGATCCCATCCTCTACCTCAGGCACTTCAGAGTTTGCCACCAAACCGACCACCACCCAATGCCAACACGGACACGAAGCTTCCCACGCTATCTCACCACAGCACCGCGAAGATGGCCTGCACAACGAAGAAGAGAAGCATCCTATTGAACACCATCGTGTTCCCTTGCTTTCAGAGCGTCCAAGTCACTGCCATAGTGAAAGTGTCAAATCCATGTTTATTCGCTTGATGGAAATTTGTTCTCTCCATCAACCACCACTCCAGGAGTCTGTCGTCATGTGTCGGCCTCCTCACATTGGGGTGTAGATAGTCAAGGCATCCATCCCAGACCTCATGAGCGTACACACATTGAATGAGGATGTGTTCGATGTTATCCTCATACTACAGACAGATGTAGCAAGTCGATGGATGGTCTTGTAAACCATGCCTAGCGCGCTGCTCCGATGTCCATAGGCGGTGCTGAGCAGCCATCCATGCGAAAAGTTTGCACTTGAGCAGTGCCCAACTCCTCTAGATACATGCATTAAACGGTGCTCTTTCCATCCTCGTGCACAACCTTCGGTAAGTTGACTTGGCAGTGTAAACACCCGAAGCATCGCTAGGCCATGTAAACACATCAGTCATGTTTTCATCTAGTGTGATAGAGTGTATGCCATGGTTGAACTGCATGAGTTGTAAGTGCACCGTGAAGGAGTGCTCGCCCACCACATCATGGATCCAACTCTCGTCGTTCATGGCCTGCCTTACCGTTCTTCGGTTTCTCGTGTGTTTATCCACGCAACAATAGACCATTGGTGTTATGTCCTTGATAGCGAAGCCATGTATTCATCGGTCTCTCCAAAATAAAATCTTGTTGTCCTCTCCCAAATAGATAGCAATTAGGCTATCAAAAACTTGTCTAGCTTTAGCAACTAGTATAGTGTTCTTTTAAAAGTACATCTCGATGATATGTTTACTAATTGTTATGATGTTAGGGCATCTCCAACGGCAACCCGCAAATTTCCTCCCGCATCCATCCATGGATAAGGGAGACTAGTCCATGAACATGCATACAGGAGGCCGCCGTCCAACGTTGTCCATATACATCCGGCCAACAATTTGAACTAACCGGACAAAATTCGTTCAAACACGGATGGATTTCTTTATATTTACATCAACTCTTCGGCTCTGGAGGTATAATTAATACCTAAAAATGGCCGCCGGCGCCCCTTCCCCATGTCCGGCCATGACCCCCGAGAATTGAAAGTTCTCCTTCTCCAGTTCCACCTCGGCGCTCTCTAGCTCCGCCTCCGGAGACCTAGAAAGTGAAGGTGTGTGCCTCCATGTCACTGCCAAGTGGCTAATCGGCCGCTGATGTTGAGCCCACCAAGCTTGGCGGCGATGGGAGGGGAGGAGCGGTGGCCTTCCTGGGACCCGAGCGGCGGCGACCTACCATGCACTACTCTTTCTCCTCCTCGCCGGTCTCATCGAACATGTTGGCTTCGTGGTCGTGGCGCGCAGCCTCGACGATGTCCTCCCCCTCCTCGTCGGTCTCACCGAACACCGCCTTGCCCACCTCGTCGCACTCCTTGTAGGCGGCGGCCACCTCCGCTACCTGCCGGCGGTACCGTCAGCAGGCGAGGCAGAGCAGTAGGGCTCGAGCAGCGCATCTTGCTCCACCAAGTCCATGTCCGGCGCGACCGCCTGCCGATGGTGAGTTGTTCCTCCGCTTGAGGTGCTCCTCGAGGAGGTGGTGGTTGTAGGTGACATTGGCATGCGCCTCCCCGAACTGCTCCTCCCGCACCATGTCCATGTAATGGGCACGGGCCTCGATGATGGTCATGGTTCGGTGCACTGGCGAGGGTGGCGCGGAGGAGGGGGAGGAGGGTGTCGTCTCGTCATCGGTCGCATCCTCCATTGGGACGTTGTCGTCCTCCGGATGCCTACATGCCAGCCAATTGGCAGCAATGGCGGCCATCTCCTTCTCGTCAAGCGTCAGCCCATCCCAGAGAGCTTCAGCAGGGGAGGAATCCATGGTGAGAGTGGTGTCATGAAGGATTGGAGGCGGATGACTACGTTTATCGCTGGGGCAGTGGCTTATATAGCAATGACGGGCGAAAGGCGGATGGACATGTGGTGCTAGAGGAGACGCCTCGGCAACCGCATGCAATCAATGTGTGTGGCAGACAGACGGACTGGCGGTCGTGCTGTGTTTGAACCCGCAATAGTCGCCTGCACGGGGAAGCGGCGCGAGTTGCGCTCTCTCGGTTGGCGCGCCGCATCAATGCTGGCGCCAATGAGAGGTCGTGTCCTCTCTAACCGGGCATGAATGCAGGCATTGACACTGTGAAGCGGTGGTGACTGCTTCGGGTGGGAAGCATGCACGGGAAGGGAGAGGGTTTTGGGTGGGCTATGGCGGTCAGAAGCGGGCGTGGCAGTGGTCCAGACTCCTGCATGCTCTCCCCCCCCCCACACACACATTTGTCTCCGGTTTGCAGGAGAAAGTACGTCCAGACCGTGCCACGGACTGATACATGCCCGCGTTAGATGGCTTCCGCGGTCCGGGCAGATGCAAGGAAGTTTGAGGGTCGGCATTGGAGATGCCCTTAGCTACTCCCTCTATCCATCTATATAGGTCTTAATGTGTTTTTCGAGGCTAACTTTAACCAAATGCTAGATAAATAATATATGACATGCAAGTTACACAAAGCATGCCTTCAAATTCATACGTGAAAGGAGTTCCCACTGATATATTTTTCATATTATACATCTCACATATTGTTCATCTTATCAATAGTCAAACTTAATCTCGAAGAACGCATTAGACCCTATATATATGGATGGAGGGAGTACCTATTGCAAGGGTCTATGGAGATAAACATATATAGGTCAGCTTGCAAACTGGAATATGGATTGTCCTACCTTGAGGTCTGAAACATTTTCTAGGGTTCTGAGTAGCCTGGCGGGGCTGGGCCATTTTTCGGATCTTCATGACTCAAACCTAAGGTTCATCCTTTGCAGTTCTCAATCCTCTTCCAGTCCTGGTCAATGTACTCGGTGATTGCGGGGGACCTAGCGTTCTTGCCCACCCTTGGTGTGCATCGGGGGTAGAGAGGAGAAGCACGAACGAACATGGCTAGCTCGAGTACAAACAATCCAAATGGGAATCAGAGTAGCGATGGTGTGGGACATATGTTTGAAAACATGGGATTAACAGATAAAGAGAAGACACGCTGGTGGTGGATGATGATGTGGAGGCGGCGATGTTGGGGAACGTAGAAATAATTCAAAAAAATTCCTACGTGCCACCAAGATCGATCTAGGAGATGCTAGCAACGAGAGAGAGGGAGTGCATCTTCATACCCTTGAAGATCGCTAAGCGGAAGCGTTGTAAGAACGCGGTTGGTGGAGTCGTACACGCAGCGATTCAGATCGTGGTCGATTCCGATATAAGTGCCGAACAACAGCGTCTCCGCGTTCAACACACGTACAGCCCGAAGACGTCTCCTCCTTCTTGATCCAGCAAGGGGAGAGGAGAAGTTGAGGGAGAACTCTGATAGAAGGATGGCGTGGTGGCGATGGAGCTCGTGGTTCTCTGGCAGAGCTTCGCCAAACGTGACACAGGGGGGGAGGTGTTGGAGAGGGGAGGGCTGCGCCAGGGGAAGGATGTGGCAGCCCTCCCACCCCCCACTATTTATAGGGGAAGGGGAGAGGGGGACGCCTCCCCCCCAGATCCCATCTACAAGGGGGGAGGCGGCCAAGGGGGGTAACTTGCCCCCCAAGCATGTGGGAGGCGCCGCCACCCCTAGGGTTTCCAACCCTAGGCGCCTTGGGCCCCTTAGGGGGTGCAACAGCCCACCAGGGGCTGGTTCCCTCCCTTGTTCAGCCCACTAGGCCCACCGGGGCAGGTGGCCCCACCCTGTGGACCCCTAGACACCTTCCGGTGGTCCTGGTACAATACCGATAACCCCTGAAACCATTCTAGCGACTGAAACTGGACTTCCCATATATAAATCTTCACCTCCAGACCATTCTGAAACTCCTCGTGACGTCCGGGATCTCATCCGAGACTCCGAACAACCTTCGGTAACCACATACTATTTCCCATAACAACTCTAGCGTCACCAAACCTTAAGTGTGTAGACCCTATGGGTTCGGGAACCATGCAGACATGACCGAGACATCTCTCTGGCTAATAACCAACAGTGGGATCTGGATACCCAAGTTGGCTCCCACATGTTCCATGATGATCTCATTGAATGAACCAAGATGTCGGGGATTCAATCAATCCCGTATACAATTCCATTTGTCCATCGGTATGTTACTTGCCCGAGATTCGATCGCCGGTATCTCTATACCTCGTTCAATCTTGTTACCGGCAAGTCTCTTTACTCGTTCTGTAACGCATGATCCCGTGGCTAACTCCTTAGTCACATTGAGCTCGTTATGATGATGCATTACCGAGTGGGCCCAGAGATACCTCTCAGTCATACGGAGTGACAAATCCCAGTCTCGATTCATGCCAACCCAACAGATACTTTTGGAGATACTTGTAGTGCACCTTTATAGCCACCCAGTTATGTTGTGATGTTTGGTACACCCAACGCATTCCTACGGTATCAGGGAGTTTCACAATCTCATGGTCTAAGGAAATGATACTTGACATTAAAAAAGCTTTAGCAAACGAACTACATGATCTTGTGCTACCCTTAGGATTGGGTTTTGTCCATCACATCATTCTCCTAATGATGTGATCCCATTATCAATGACATCCAATGTCCATGGTCAGGAAACTATGACCATCTATTGATCAACGAGCTAGTCAACTAGAGGCTTACTAGGGACATATTACGATCTATGTATTCACACATGTATTACGGTTTCCGGTTAATACAATTATAGCATGAACAATAGACAATTATCATGAACACGGAAATATAATAATAACCACTTTATTATTGCCTCTAGGGCATATTTCCAATAGTCTCCCACTTGCACTAGAGTCAATAATCTAGTTACATTTTGATGAATCGAACACCCATAGAGTTATGGTGTTGATCATGTTTTGCTCGCGGAAGAGGTTTAGTCAACGGATCTGCGACATTCAGATATGTATGCACTTTACAAATATCTATGTCTCCATCCTTAATATATTCACAAATGGAGTTGAAGCAACGCCTGATATGCCTGGTCTTCTTGTGAAACATGGGCTCCTTGTCAAGGGCAATAGCTCCAGTGTTGTCACAGAAGAGAGTCATCGGGCCCGACGCATTGGGAATAACTCCTAGGTCGGTGATGAACTCCTTCATCCAGACTGCTTCCTGTGCTGCCTCCGAGGCTGCTATGTACTCCACTTCACATGTAGATCCCGCCACGACGCTTTGCTTGCAACTGCACCAGCTGACTGCCCCACCATTCAAAATGTACACGTATCCGGTTTGTGAGTTGGAGTCATCCAGATCTGTGTCGAAGCTAGCATCGATGTAACCCTTTACGACGAGCTCTTCGTCACCTCCATAAACAAGAAACATATCCTTAGTCCTTTTCAGGTACTTTAGAATATTCTTGACCACTGTCCAGTGTTCCATGCCGGGATTACTTTGGTACCTCCCTACCAAACTTACGGCAAGGTTCACATCAGGTCTGGTACATAGCATGACATATATAATAGACCCTATGGCTGAGGCATAGGGGATGACACTCATCTTTTCTCTATCTTCAGCCGAGGTCAGACATTGAGCCGTGCTCAATTTCACACCTTGCAATACAGCCAAGAACCCCTTCTTGGACTGATCCATATTGAACTTCTTCAATATCTTGTCAAGGTATGTGCTTTGTGAAATACCAATGAGGCGTCTCGAACTATCTCTATAGATGTTGATGCCTAGTACGTAAGCAGCTTCTCCAAGGTCCTTCATTGAAAAACACATATTCATGTAGGCCTTTATGCTTTCCAAAAATTCTATATCATTTCCCATCAATAGTATGTCATCCACATATAATATGAGAAATGCTACAGAGCTCCCACTCACTTTCTTGTAAACACAAGCTTCTCCATAAGTCTAGGTAAACCCAAACTCTTTGATCATCTCATCAAAGCGAACGTTCCAACTCCGAGATGCTTGCACTAGCCCATAGATTGAGCGCTGGAGCCTACACACCTTGTCAGCATTCTTAGGATCGACAAAACCTTCTGGCTGCATCATATACAATTCTTCCTTAAGGAAACCATTAAGGAATGTCGTTTTGATGTCCATTTTCCATATCTCATAATCATAGAATGCGGCAATTGCTAACATGATTCGGACGGACTTCAGCTTCGCTATGGGTGAGAAGGTCTCATCGTAGTCAACCCCCTAAACTTGTCGATAACCCTTAGCGACAAGCCAAGCCTTATAGATGGTCACGTTACCATCCGCGTCAGTCTTCTTCTTAAAGATCCATTTATTCTCTATGGCTTGCCGATCATTGGGCAAGTCTGTCAAAGTCCATACTTCGTTTTCATACATGGATCCTATCTCGGATTTCATGGCTTCAAGCCATTTGTTGGAGTCTGGTCCCACCATCGCTTCTTCATAGTTCAAAGTTTTGTCGTTGCCTAACAACATGATTTCCAGGACAGGGTTGCCCTACCACTCTGGTGCGGAACGTGTCCTCGTGGACCTACAAAGTTCAGTAGCAACTTGATCCGAAGTTTCATGATCATCATCATTAACTTCCTCTCTAGTTGGTGTAGGCACCATAGAAACATCTTCCTGAGCTGCACTACTTTCCGGTTCAAGAGGCAGTACCTCATCAAGTTCTACTTTCCTCCCACTTACTTCTTTCGGGAGAAACTCTTTCTCTAGAAAGGATCCATTCTTGGCAACAAAGATCTTGCCTTCGGATCTGAGGTAGAAGGTATACCCGATAGTTTCCTTAGGGTATCTTATGAAGACGCATTTTTCGACTTGGGTTCGAGCTTTTCAGGTTGAAGTTTCTTGACATAAGCATCGCATCCCCAAACTTTCAGAAACGGCAGCTTAGGTTTCTTTCCAAACCATAATTCATACGGTGTCGTCTCAACGGATTTCGACAGAGCCCTGTTTAAAGTGAATGCGGCAGTCTCTAAAGCATAACCCCAAAATGATAGCGGTAGATCGGTAAGAGACATCATAGATCGCACCATATCCAATAGAGTGCGATTACGATGTTCGGACACACCATTTCGCTCAGGTGTTCCAGGCAGCATGAGTTGTGAAATAATTCCACATTTCCTTAAGTGTGTGCCAAACTCGTGACTCAAGTATTCTCCTCCACGATCTGATCGTAATAACTTTATTTTCCTGTCACGTTGGTTCCCTACCTCACTCTGAAATTCCTTGAACTTTTCAAATGTCTCAGACTTGTGTTTCATTAAGTAGACATACCCATATCTACTTAAGTCGTTGGTGAGGGTGAGAACATAACGATAGCCACCGCGAGCCTCAACGCTCATTGGACCGCACACATCAGTATGTATGATTTCTAATAAGTTGGTTGCTCGCTCCATTGTTCCGGAGAACGGAGTCTTGGTCATTTTGCCCATGAGGCATGGTTCGCACGTGTCAAATGATTCATAATCAAGAGACTCCAAAAGTCCATCTGCATGGAGTTTCTTCATGCGCTTGACACCAATGTGACCAAGGCGGCAGTGCCACAAGTATGTGGGACTATCATTATCAACCTTACATCTTTTGGCATTGACACTATGAATATGTGTAACATCACGTTTGAGATTAAACAAAAATAAACCATTGACCAGCGGGGCATGACCATAAAACATATCTCTCATATAAATGGAACAACCATTATTCTCGGATTTAAATGAGTAGCCATCTCGCATTAAACGAGATCCAGATACAATGTTCATGCTCAAAGCTGGTACTAAATAACAATTATTGAGGTTTAAAACTAATCCCATAGGTAGATGTAGAGGGAGCGTGCCGATGGCGATCACATCGACCTTGGAACCATTCCCGGCGCGCATCGTCACCTCGTCCTTCGCCAGTCTCCGCTTATTCCGCAGCTCCTGTTTTGAGTTACAAATATGAGCAACCGCATCAGTATCAAATACCCAGGAGCTACTATGAGCGCTGGTAAGGTACACATCAATAACATGTATATCACATATACCTTTGGTGTTGCCGGCCTTCTCATCCGCTAAGTACTTGGGGCAGTTCCGCTTCCAATGACCATTTGCCTTACAATAAAAGCACTGAGTCTCGGGCTTGGGTCCATTCTTTGGCTTCTTAACGGCAACTGATTTACCGGGCGTGGCAACTCCCTTGCCGTCCTTCTTGAAGTTCTTCTTACCCTTGCCTTTCTTGAAACTAGTGGTTTTATTCACCATCAACACTTGATGTTCCTTTTTGATTTCCACATCCGCTGATTTCAGCATTGAATATAACTCAGGAATGGACTTCTCCGTCCCTTGCATATTGTAGTTCATCACAAAGCTCTTGTATCTAGGTGGAAGCGACTAGAGGATCCTGTCAATCACCGAGTCATCTAGAAGATTAACTCCCGGCTGAGATAAGCGGTTGTGCAACCCAGACATTTTGACTATATGCTCGCTGACAGAACTGTTTTCCTCCATCTTACAACTGTAGAACTTGTCGGAGACTTCATATCTCTCGACCCGGGCATGAGCTTGGAAAACCATTTTCAGCTCTTGGAACATCTCATATGCTATGTGCTGCTCAAAACGCTTTTGGAGCCCCTTCTAAGCTGTAAAGCATGCCGCACTGAACCAGGGAGTAATCATCACTAAGCGACTGCCAGGCATTCATAACATCTTGAGTTGCTGGGAAAATGGGTGCTTCACCTAGCGGTGCTTCAAGGACATATGCCTTCTTGGCAGCTATGAGGATGATCCTCAAGTTACGGACCTAGCCCGTATAGTTGCTACCATCGTCTTTCAGCTTGGTTTTCTCTAGGAACGCGTTGAAGTTGACGGCAATATTAGCGTGGGCCATTTGATCTACAAGACATATTGTAAAGACATTTTAGACTAAGTTCATGATAATTAAGTTCATCTAATCAAATCATTTATGAACTCCCACTCAGACAGACATCCCTTTAGTCATCCAAGTGATACATGATCCAAATCGACTAGGCCGTGTCCAATCATCACGTGAGACGGACTAGTCATCAACGGTGAACATCTCCATGTTGATCGTATCTACTATACGACTCATGTTCGACCTTTCGGTCTCTCGTGTTCCGAGGCCATGTCTGTACATGCTAGGCTCGTCAAGTCAACCTAAATGTTTTGCATGTGTAAATCTTGCTTACACCCGTTGTATGCGAATGTTAGAATCTATCACACCCGATTATCATGTGTTTCTTCGAAACAACGAACCTTCGCAATGGTGCACAGTTAGGGGGAACACTTTTCTTGAAATTATTGCGATGAATCATCTTATTTATGCTACCGTCGTTCTAAGCAAATAAGATATAAACATGACAAACATCACATGAAAATCATAAAGTGACATGATATAGCCAATATCATCTTGCCCTTTTGATCTCCATCTTTGAGGCGCAGAATGAACACCATCGTCACCGGCATGACACCATGATCTCCATCATCGTGTCTTCATGAAGTTGTCTCGCCAACTATTACTTCTACTACTATGGCTAACGGTTAGCAATAAAGTAAAGTAATTATATGGCATTTTCATTGACACGCAGGTCATACAATAAATTAAGACAACTCCTATGGCTCCTGCCGGTTGTCACACTCATCGACATGCAAGTCGTGATTCCTATTACAAGAACATGATCAATCTCATACATCACATATATCATTCATCACATCCTTTTGGCCATATCACATCACATAGCATACCCTGTAAAAACAAGTTAGACGTCCTCTAATTGTTGTTGCATGTTTTATGTGGCTGCTATGGGTTTCTAGCAAGAATGCTTCTTACCTACGCAAAACCACAATGGTGATATGCCAATTTCTATTTACCCTTCATAAGGACCCTTTTCATCGAATCCGATCCGACTAAAGTGGGAGGGACAGACACCCACTAGCCACCTTATGCATCAAGTGCATGTCAGTCGGTGGAACCAGTCTCACGTAAGCGTATGTGTAAGGTCGGTCTGGGCCGCTTCATCCCACAATGTCGCTGAATCAAGATAAGACTAGTAAAGGTAAGCAAATTGAACAAATCATCGCCCACAACTGCTTTGTGTTCTACTCGTGCATAGAATCTACGCATAGACCTAGCTCATGATGCCACTGTTGGGGAATGTAGCAATAATAAAAAAAAATCCTACGTGTCACCAAGATCAATCTAGGAGATGCTAGCAATGAGTGAGAGGGAGTGCATCTACATACCCTTGAAGATCGCTAAGCGGAAGTCTTGCAAGAATGCGGTTGGTGGGGTCGTACACGCAGCGATTCAGATCACGGTCGATTCCGATCTAAGCACCGAACAACGGCGCCTCCACATTAACACACGTACATCCTAGGGACATATCCTCCTTCTTGATACAGCAAGGGGAGAGGACAAGTTGAGGGAGAACTCTGACACCATGATGGCGTGGTGGTGATGGAGCTTGTGGTTCTTCAACAGAGCTTCGCCAAGCGTGACGGAGGAGGAGGAGGTGTTGGAGAGGGGAGGGCTGCGCCAGGGGAAGGGTGTGGCAGCCTTCCCCCTCCACTATTTATAGGGGAAGGGGAGAGGGGGCCTCCCCCCCCCCCCCCGATCCCATCTACAAGGGGGGGCGACGGCCAAGGGGGTAACTTGCCCCCCAACCATGTGGGAGGTACCCCCACCCCTAGGGTTTCCAACCCTAGGTGCCTTGGGGCCCTTGGGGGCGCACCAGCCCACCAAGGGCTGGTTCCCTCCCTTGTTCATCCCACTAGGCCCATCGGGGCAGGTGGCCCCACCCGGTGGACCCCCGGACACCTTCCGGTAGTACCGGTACAATACCAATAACCCCCAAAACCATTCCGGTGACTGAAACTGGACTTCCCATATATAAATCTTCACCTCCGGACCATTCCGGAACTTCTCGTGACGTTCGGGATCTCAACCAGGACTCCGAACAACCTTCGATAACCACATACTATTTCCCATAACAACTCTAGCATTTCCGAACCTTAAGTGTGTAGACCCTACGGGTTCGGGAACCATGCAGACATGACCGACACATCTCTCCGGCTAATAACCAACAGTGGGATCTATATACCCATGTTGGCTCCCACATGTTCCACGATGATCTCATCGGATGAACCATGATGTCGGGGATTCAATCAATCCCGTATACAATTCCATTTGTCCATCGGTATGTTACTTGCCTGAGATTCGATCATCAGTATCTCTATACCTCGTTCAATCTCGTTACCGGCAAGTCTCTTTACTCATTCCGTAACGCATGATCCTGTGGCTAAATCCTTAGTCACATTGAGCTTGTTATGATGATGCATTACCGAGTGGGCCTAGAGATACCTCTCCGTTATACGGAGTGACAAATCCCAGTCTCGATTCGTGCCAACCCAACAGATACTTTCGGAGATACCTGTAGTGCACCTTTATAGCCACCCAGTTATGTTGCGACGTTTGATACACCCAAAGCATTCCTACGGTATCCGGGAGTTGCACAATCTCATGGTCTAAGGAAATGATACTTGACATTAGAAAAGTTTTAGCAAACGAATTACACGATCTTGTGCTACGCTTAGGATTGGGTCTTGTCCATCACACCATTCTCCTAATGATGTGATCCGGTTATCAATGACATCCAACGTCCATGGTTAGGAAACCATGACCATCTATTGATCAACGAGCTAGTCAACTAGAGGCTTACTAGGGACATATTACGATCTATGTATTCACACATGTATTACAGTTTCCGGTTAATACAATTATAGCATGAACAATAGACAATTATCACGAACATGGAAATACAATAATAACCACTTTATTATTGCCTCTAGGGCATATTTCCAACAAGCGGAGGATCTGAAGTGGTCTCTCATTGAAAATGTGTTATACCTAGAGCTTTGCACATCAGTGTGATCTTTTGTTGCTAGTATTGATGGTAACATGGACCGACATAGGATCCTCGAAGGAGGACCCTGGGTGGTTGGAAAGCACTATGTGGTATTGGAGGTGTTCAACATCTGATTGCGGCCATCAAGCTTAGTTTTGATTATGTAAGAATCTGGGCGTGGGTGGTGAACCTGCCTTTCAACCTTTTGTGCCCGCCTTGCTCGGCGAGGATCAAGGCTATGTTGCGAGATGTCATTCACTTGGATGCAGATGCAAAGGGCTATGCTTTCGATGACAGTGTGAGGCTCAGAGTTTGGATTAATGTGCGTGAACCATTTATGAGGTGGGTGCAGCTCGAGTCGGCAAAGAACAAGACTGGCACATTTTTGGATATCCACTACGAGAGCATGTCATATTTCTGCTTCTCGTGTGGATTTTCTGGGATATGCAGAAGCTATGTGTTCTACTCTGGCAGGGAGAGATGGGCTAGGAAGGGCACCGTACCCTGAGTTTTTGTGCTATATGTTGTATCGGAACAAAATCTAGGTTGACGCTCCTGCTAGTTATGAGTGTCAGCAAAGTTTTTGCAAAGGCAAGGAGAGACCCGCGGATGAGGAGGATCAAGTGGATAAGGGGGAAGTGGCTAACTCCCCGGAGAAGTCGGGCTAGAACAGGGTTCAACTGACAGTCTATCAGTTTAATTCATGGGAAAGAGGTTGGTTTGGCCTTGGCAATGGTTGTGGTAACAAAATTGGGGTCGGTCGTAACATGAGGGATGCAGGGTACCGTCAAGTTGATATGCACCAAAAGAATGCAGAAACGGGGAATACGTCGTGTGCACTTATGCTAGTGGATCAAGAAATGCTCGATAAGAAAAGGGCAATGAGGAGAGTGCAGAGGCCATATGCCGAATCTAGTGAATAAAAGATTAATGGTTCTGATTCCTAAAGTTAAAATCCTCATGACATTACCCTATATCGTCTCATTTCAATTTGAATGGAATGGGGCTATTCTCTCGAAATAGGCTTTCGCCCTGCTTTATAAATAAAGCAACGGTCCACATGATCCAAGTTTGAACAACAACCAATAGGTAACGGCTGGGGTAACAGCATAGATAAGCCCAAGAAAGCAAAAGAAAAATATAAAGAAAAAGCCACCTAGTGGTTACCACCGAGCGGCCCTACGAGGACGACAGTCGATGCGCCGAAGCCAAAAGCGCATCCATCATCAGGCCAAGGCGATCACGATCACGCTGCCTCAAGAGCGGGTGCCAGTGCTGCAAGAAAGCAAGGAATTTGAAGGAGTCAGATGCCTTCTTCGGGAAAACCTTCTCAATCACCATCTTATTCCTAGTCGTCCAAAGAGTCCATGACATTGCCACAAAAATAAGCCAAAATAGGCGGCGATGTCGTGCTGGCTATATAGTTCTAAGCTGAAGGAACTCCGTGAGATTTAGGGTCTCCGAGTCAGGCCCCAACACCTCATGGATGAAAGTCCATAATACCCTTGATGCCGTACAAGAGAAGAGAATATGGGTCCCAGTCTCCGGTACTGCACAGAAAGGGCATATAGCATCCCCAGGGCCGTGCCGCTTAAGTACCTCCGTCCCCGAGGGGAGACGATCTCGTAGAAGTTGCCAAACAAAAATCTTAATCTTTAATGGGACGGGGGCTTTCCATAGAGGGGCAAGCCAGGGATAGTTGTCGGCGGGCAAAGGGCCTGGTATGCCTGCCCATGGAGAACTCTGTCGTCGACGTGTGCCGCCATGAAACTGTGTCCGGATAATCTGGGAGCACGAGTGGCAGGGCGGCCCACAATCTAGTCCAGTCATTATTCTCGGTCGGTCCGAACGTGCGATGAAACTCAAGGTTCCATTGTCCATCTTGGAAGGCCATGGCCACAAGAATAGACGGATCCACACAAATCGAGAATAGGCTAGGGAAGGCGACGCGTAATGGCTCCGTGCCTAGCCAGGGATCCAGCCAGAATTGGATCCCGTGCTAGTTCCCTAAGGAGAAGGAAATCCCTAAGCGGATGTCCTCCTTGATCCTTTGGATGGCTCGCCAGAATAGTGAGCCATCCGTCCGTGAGCAAGCCAAGAGCGGTTCTCCCCTAAGGTATTTTGCCTGAATGAGTTGCAGCCATAACCCTCCCTCGCCGCGTAGAATCCACCAGACCCATCTCAGCATGAGGGCCACGTTCACGCGGCAGGAGGCAATGATGCCCAGACCACCCCGGTCCTTAGGCATGCAGATATCCGCCCATTTTACCATGTGGTATTTTTGGCAGCCATTGGCCGCTTGCCAAAAGAACCTAGCGAGGTCCTTATCGAAGGCACTATGGACGCCTTCCGGAAGAATGTACAACCCCATCATAAACATGGGGAGGCTCGCAAGGTTCAAGCTAATCAGGACCGCTTTACTCCCCTTGGAGGTAAACCGTCCTCGCCAGGGCTCAGCCCGAGAGGCCACTCGTCCCACTAGCGGGTCAAATGCACTTGTCAGGATCTTCGAGTCTGCCAATGGCATCCCCAAGTATGTAATGGGGAAGGATGTTAGCCTGCAGTTTAGATTATCCGCAATCCACTGTTGGTCCTCAGCAGGGTAACCTAAAACGACGACCTCGCTCTTGTCAAAGTTAATCTTGAGTCCCGACATAGCCTCAAAGCAGAGGAGTAGGAACTTAAGGTTAACTATGTAAAGGGCAGAGCCTTCCACCATAATCATGGTGTCATCGGCGTACTGAAGGTGAGTGACCCCCCTCCCGGAATGAGGTGACCGACCACCCCCAAGATGTGGCCGGCATGCCTAGCCTTGTCCAGGATACCCGCCAGCGCGTCCACGGCAAGGTTGAAGAGAATGGGGGATATCGGGTCCCCTTGCTTCACCCCCACCGATGCCGCAAAGAAAGGTCCCACCTCTCCGTTAATGTTTATCGCAGTCTTGCTAGACCATACCAACTGCATAATCCAGTTGCACCATCTGTCCTCAAAGCCCCTGCGCTGCATGACTAGGCGCAGGAAGTCCCAGTCAAGCCGATCATATGCTTTCTGGAAGTCCAGCTTCAGAAATACACCCTTCCGCCCACGCGATCGCACCTCGTGGACAATCTCGTGGAGGGAGAGTATCCCATCATGGATTCTTCTCCCTTTTAGGAATGTTGTCTGGAGTGGGTGATTCATCCTCTCAGCAATAGGCGCGAGTCTAGACGTGCATACTTTAGAGAAGATGCGCTCCAGGACATTGATAACTGTGATAGACATTTATTCCAGGAAGTTCAAAAGAGAAGTCTATTAGTGAATTATCCAGGCTTGGATTCACTAGGATGGAGTTATTGTGAATGTCGGTAGCTTGTTTGCCAAAGCTCCAGAAGAAATGCATATGATGTTTGCACTTCCGGGAATCCGAGGATGGATTATGTTCAGAATAACTCTTGGTAAGTTAACTTCATGCATTATTATCTTGTTATAATGTTAACTGATAGTTATGCATTGTTATCTTGTTGTTTCCCTGTTAAAGAATAGTCTGATCAATACTTAACTGTCATTTGTTTTTATTGTTGCACTCACCATCCCATTGTTGAACCAAACCCGTGTGGCTATTGACTGAACTTGCTTGTATAGATTCCAACAACTAGGCTATGCACATTGGTTTATTGGATAAAAAAATGTGCAACACTGCCATTTAAGTTTTATTGTTTATTATATGCAAATTTCATGTGTGCCACCATGAAGAGATGAAATCCAACTTGGTAGTAGAATATCCTTCTTACATCTGGGATTTCAACATTTGTTTTCCTTGGTTGGAGTCACATCTAATTATTCCATGCATCAGGACCATTTTTCATGTCAAATCATGTGTGCAAAGTTTTTGTATTCGCAATTCTACAGAATTGTGACATGTATTGTGACCTGAGTTAGAGAAATGATAAGTTTTTGTTGGTTCAATCTTGTGCGAGATGATGCAAATCAAAGATAAGGACCGCCGCTGTCGGTGGTGATAATGAAGAGATGTTGTGTTACTTGATGGAGATCACATGAATGCCATTGCTATTGTCCAACAATGAGAAAATGACTTGTCTTCTTGGGTATTAATTAGCATGTGTTAACGCATTTTGTGCTAATGGCCCCTTTAAGGGCGTTAGCTTGAATTTTATGCCAATGAGCTTTTTGATAGCTTGAATTTTGTTCAAATAGTATCTTGAATTTTGGCCCATTTCTGTCTAGAAGAAGTCTATTGCGTAGGATGTATGGCATGGACATGTCAACCATGCAGATCAGTGTTAGTTTTGCATTCACTCTTGTTCATTTGTTGAGATGCTACTTGGATTACATTGTGTAATCCCAATACATGGCCAACCAAACGATGCATTGTTTAAGAAATCATCACTTTGTTGAACCAAACAGATCACATTTTCATTCAATGCCTCACCTAATAAAGTGCACTTTGATTACAATTTTTTTACAAGAACTATCACATTTATATTAATAAGATCAGCAAATTACAACAAATGTAGCATCTCTCTAGAGATATCCAAAGAAATAGCACACCAGGAGAAGGTTCAGGAAACACTCCCAAGAAAGGAAAATTGCAAAACCTGCAACCACCAATACATTGACCAAAAACTTCGACCACCACCATCGTCGAAGCGTTCACCGGAGAGGGAAGGAAACGGTCTCCACTAAGTCAAGATCCAAGATAAACCATAGCAGCAAAGCTATGTTGTGAGCCTATGAACAGGCGAGGCCGTGAACGGTGTTGCACTTGTCGTTGTGGGTTGTCGGCCAGAGAAAATCTCAACCCCTCTCGGATCATGACCCTAAAGGTCTCGAACAACGACGACGCCAAGAGGCTCCAAAACCTTCGCCCATTTTTGCCGCCGAAGAAACACTTGGTGCACATCTCTTGGATCTCTTTGGCCAACCATCTCTTGGTGCACCGGCGCGGCAGCACCAACCACCTCCAAGACACACTTCTGACTCTGCGATGGCGTTGGAGGAACCACCGGTGTGGCGCGGACAAAGCAGAAGAAACATGACCCCTGACAAGACCTCCACCGTTGTCTTGAAGGCATCGCCTGGACACAAATATGCGCCTTCTCGATGCCATCGCAGAATGTCATCGAGGCAGTGGCCTGGAAACTTTTATTCGTGATGAAGGCATCAACACCGACCAAGCAGTGTCACCCGACAAACAATCATATACCTAGATGCTCGACAGAAGGAACCGGGACTTCCTCGCCCAGCCGTCGTCATCGGAGCGATGAGCGGAGGGAAGGGGAGCCGGCAGTTGCAGCGGCGTAGGGTCACGAACCGCTTCGCCTTGATATCGCCTGGGAAGAGATAAGAGGCGAATTCCATTAAGAAAATGGAAATGATAAGTATCTGATAACATCATGTACGCGCACATGAAAAACGAATGTTTTTATGGCAATTTTAGTTGATACTGGATGGCAAATTTTATCTACAAGCACGACAATTTTCCTGGCAAAAAGTAAACTAAGGTAGATTTTGACATGCTTGCCCACTAAACTTGCAACAAATATAAATTGTTACAAAAAACATTTATTTTGTCATGTGCACGTACTTGACGTCATGTACTTATCGGAGTCCTAAACAAATTGATAATAAACGAAAACCGTTCGTGGAACGCACGTACTCATGGAACGGATATACTTTGATTACAAAATGTCGGATACATTACCTGAGGTGAACCAAACATGTCCTATCAACTTTATGCCTGGTCCCTAAGTGCATCTAGGGCCGGATTTGACAAATTCAATCCTTCAAATCAAGCGCGTTTGTGGACAGTGATTGATCACGTCTTAAATAAACGACTCTATAACTGAATACCTCAAATTAGAAATCTCAAATCCATATTATTACATGCAACATAAACCGATCTTTAAGAGGAGCTCGTCCGCCTCCACCCTGCCCATGTCCGGTGACCCTCCCCAGAGTGTTGGTCCGTTTGTCAGCAAGGTAGAGTAGGCATGGGACACAAGCCGGCTCACGAGAATCAAGGCGCCGCCGTCTCCACTGCCCTACTCTTTCTCGTCGGAGCCCGGAACCCTGACAATGTCGATGGACGTCAAATCGATGATGCGTCCGTCCTGGGACGAGCCGACGACATCCACCATGACGTGGTTGCGGCGCCCGGACTAGTGCACCGTATGGGACGCGGAGAATGCGACTCCGCCTCGCCAACACCCACCGCCGCTAGGGCTTCGCCGCCTCCCGCGCCCGCTGCTTCACACGGCGGCCACGACGCCCCATGTTTGTGTCTGACGACGCACATGGTACGCCCATCACCTCGGCGCACCAACAGAGGGGTTGCGCCTCCGCCACCGTATTCGGACGACAGATGGATCGCACTGCCTACAGTGAGGCAGGGATGGCACACTTAGTGCCGGATCCATGCGCCATTCGGCGAACGCTATGGATTCCCGACGGCATTGCCGTTGGGTGACCTCCTCCCGGGAAAGGCGGAGCGCAAGCAAGACATCCATCTCCTCCTTGAGGGCGTGTGGGATGAGCTCGGGGTCGACTGGTCTGGAGGTGTAGAACTCAGATCCGCTGCCCTCCATGTCGGAGAAGGCCGGAGATCGCCAGACAGGAGCTTGGGTTGCGGGCGGGAGTGGAGTGAAGTGGCTAGGTTTTGGTCCGGTGAACGGATGGGAAGGAATATATGTGGTGTCGGGAGGGAAGGGGGCATAGTGGACTGGATCTGATGTGGTGGACGTGCCCGGGCGCGCCCTCGCCCGAGCGTCCCTATATCCGCGCCCTACATTTAGACTGGATATAAGGGGTAGCGATTAGCCCAAGCGCTTTGAGGCCCATTTAAGCCGCCGGGTCTTTTTTGCGACCGGTCATTCGGTGACTGTCACTGACCAGTCCATCCGGTCGGCCATTTGAGACGGGTTTGGGATGCCCGCCTGTAGATGATATACCCGACTTAGAGCCAACAAGAAGTGTGCGCACATTCACGTGAGAGTTTTATCGGACGGCTGAAAGCATCTAAGAGCATCTCTAGTAGAACCCTCAAACCCTTAAAGCAGTTTTAAGGGTTGAGAAGTGCCAGTTTTTGACACTTTTAAGGGTTGAAAAACAGGGGCAAAGACTAGAACCCTCAAACCCAACCCCTAAACTGCTTTAAGGGTTGGGTTTGAGGGTTCTAGTCTTTGCCTCAACCCCAACCTTTAAATCTATCATTTCACATATCACACATTTCATCATATGGCATATCACAAATTCCATCACATTTGACATAAAACAATAATCATTCTAGTTATTATTACACCACCGACTAAAACAATAATCATTCAAATTATTACAACAATGTTTGAGCAAATTACAATAATTGTTCTAATCAAATAGGACATAGAAAAGTAAAACAAAGATACATCATGGGCCAATGCGCCGCCCATCCAACTGCCAGTGGTGCTCTACTAGATCATCCCGGAGCCGACCATGAGTGGTTGCATCCTCAATCTCACGATGTGCTTGAAGAAAAGCGTGTATGCGAGAAGGGTTTCTTTCCGGTTGCACACGGGTACCAACATTGTCATAGAAACAAGGGAGGTTTAACCCTCTCTCATCCTCTAGGATCATGTTGTGTAGAATCACACAACATTTCATGATGTTCACCAAGGTTTTTTTGTCCCAAACCCGAGCTGGACCCCGAACTATGGCAAACCTTGCTTGCAAAACACCGAAAGCTCTCTCAATATCCTTGCGGGCTGTCTCTTGTGCCTTGGTGAAATGAGCCTCTTTTCTTGTTAAGGGCACCCCATTTTTTCCTTGATGGACTTCGCAAGAGTTGCCCATTCGGGATAGATGCCATCGGTGAGATAGTATCCCATTGAGTACTCATTGTCCATGATTTTGTAGTTGCAAGTTGGAGCATCCCCAGAAATTAATCTTTTGAAGAAAGGAGATCTATTGAGGACATTGATATCATTGAGTGTTCCCGGCAACCCAAAGAATGCATGCCAAATCCATGTATCCTCCGATGCTATGGCCTCAAGCACAATGGTAGCATCACGGCTTTTACCGCAATACATTCTGTGCCATGCCTTTGGGCAATTTTTTCACCTCCAATGCATGCAATCAAGACTACCAAGCATCCCCGGCCATCCCCTTTTTTCATTCATTTACATTAATCTCTTTGTATCTTCCTCGTTTGGTGCCCGACTATACTGCTCACCATACAACCGGATGACCAACTTGGCAAACCTACGGACGGACTCTGTGGTTGTATCTTGCCCAATGCGAAGATACTCATTGGTATAATCCGCGGGTATGCCATAAGCGAGTACCCGCATTGACGCCGATATCTTTTGATATGCACTAAACCCCATGATACCGGTGGCGGATCTATGATGTTTAAAGTAATCGGAGGCGGCCTCACAATCGGTGACAATCTTCACAAACAAACTACGACGCATTCGGTACCTTCTGCGAAAGAGACAAGGAGGGTATGTAGGTACCTCCGCGAAGTAGTCTTGCATCAAATGCTCGTGTCCTAGAGCGCGGTTCCGGTAGATGGTGATTCGCCCCATCTTTGACCCTCTCCTCTGATCCATAAGCTTCCCACGATCTTCAAACGCTTGCACGTCGATGAGGAGGCTCATCATCTCGATGTCATCGTCTTGCAACAACTCGTCAATGTCCGAATCGTCGGATGACGACCAATCCGATGAATCGGACAACGAGTCCATGTCATCGTTGTTCACCTCTTTTGGGGAACGTAGTAGAATTTTAAAATTTTCTACGCATCACCAAGATCAATCTATGGAGTCATCTAGCAACGAGGGAGAGGTAAGTGCATCTACATACCCTTGTAGATCGCGAGCGGAAGCGTTCAAGAGAACGGGGTTGATGGAGTCGTACTCGTCGTGATCCAAATCACTGATGATCGAGCGCCGAACGGACGGCACCTCTGCGTTCAACTCACGTACGTTTGGGAAGACGTCTCCTCCTTCTTCATCCAGCAAGGGGAAGGAGAGGTTGATGGAGATCCAGCAGGACGACGGTGTGGTGATGGAAGCAGCGGTGATCTCGGCAGGGCTTCGCCAAGCTCCAACGAGAGAGAGAGAGGTGTTACGAGGGGAGAGGGAGGCGCCAGGGACTTGGGTGTGGCTTCCCTCCCTTCCCCCCACTATATATAGGGCCCCTAGGGGGCGCCGGCCCTAGGAGATCCCATCTCCAAGGGGGGGCGGCGTCCAAGGGGGGACTTGCCCCCCAAGTCAGGTGGGGCGCCCCCACCCCTAGGGTTTCCAACCCTAGGCGCAGGGGGAGGCCCATGGGGGGCGCACCATCCCACCAGGGGCTGGTTCCCCTCCCACTTCAGCCCATGGGGCCCTCCGAGATAGGTGGCCCCACCCGGTGGACCCTCGGGACCCTTCCGGTGGTCCCGATACAATACCGATTACCCCCGAAACTTTCCCAATGGCCGAAACTGGACTTCCTATATATAAATCTTTACCTCCGGACCATTCTAGAACTCCTCGTGACATCCAGGATCTCATCTGGGACTCCGAACAACTTTCAGGTTACCGCATACTAATATCTCTACAACCCTAGCGTCATCGAACCTTAAGTGTGTAGACCCTACGGGTTCGGGAGACACGCAGACATGACCTAGATGACTCTCCGGTCAATAACCAACAGCGGGATTTGGATACCCATGTTGGCTCCCACATGTTTCATGATGATCTCATCGGATGAACCACGATGTCGAGGATTCAATCAATCCCGTATTCAATTCCCTTTGTCAATCGGTACGTTACTTGCCCGAGATTTGATTGTCGGTATCCCAATACCTCGTTCAATCTCGTTTCCGGCAAGTCACTTTACTCGTACCGTAATGCATGAACCCGTGACCAAACACTTGGTCACATTGAGCTCATTATGATGATGCATTACCGAGTGGGCCCAGAGATACCTCTCCGTCATAAGGAGTGACAAATCCCAGTCTCGATCCGTGTCAACCCAACAGATACTTTCGGGGATACCTGTAGTATACCTTTATAGTCACCCAGTTACGTTGTAACGTTTGGTACACCCAAGGCACTCCTACGGCATCCGGGAGTTACACGATCTCATGGTCTAAGGAAATGATACTTGACATTGGAAAAGCTCTAGCAAATGAACTACACGATCTTGTGATATGCTTAGGATTGGGTCTTGTCCATCACATCATTCTCCTAATGATGTGATCCCATTATCAATGACATCCAATGTCCATAGTTAGGAAACCATGACTATCTGTTGATCAACGAGCTAGTCAACTAGAGGCTCACTAGAGACATGTTATGGTCTATGTATTCACACATGTATTATGATTTCCGGATAACACAATTATAGCATGAATAATAGACAATTATCATGAACAAGGAAATATAATAATAATAATTTTATTATTGCCTCTAGGGCATATTTCCAACAGTCTCCCACTTGCACTAGAGTCAATAATCTAGTTACATTGTGATGAATCAAACGCCCATAGAGTTCTGGTGTTGATCATGTTTTGCTCACAAAAGAGGTTTAGTCAATGGATCTGCGACATTCAGATCCATATGTACTTTGCAAATATCTATGTCTCCATCTTGAACATTTTCATGAATGGAGTTGAAGCGACGCTTGATGTGCCTGGTCTTCTTGTGAAACCTGGGCTCCTTGGCAAGGGCAATAGCTCCAGTGTTGTCACAGAAGAGAGTGATCGGCCTCGACGTATTGGGTATGACTCCTAGGTCGGTGATGAACTCCTTCATCCAGATTGCTTCATGCGCTGCCTCCGAGGCTGCCATGTACTCCGCTTCACATGTAGATCCCGCCACGATGCATTGTTTGCAACTGCACCAGCTTACTGCCCCACCATTCAAAATATACACGTATCCGGTTTGTGACTTAGAGTCATCCAGATCTGTGTCAAAGCTAGCGTCGACGTAACCCTTTACGACAAGCTCCTCGTCACCTCCATATACGAGAAACATATCCTTAGTCCTTTTCAGGTACTTCAGGATGTTCTTGACCGCTGTCCAGTGTTCCATGCCGGGATTACTTTGGTACCTTCCTACCAAACTTACGGCAAGGTTTACATCAGGTCTGGTATACAGCATGGCATACATGATAGACCCTATGGCTGAGGCATAGGGGACGACACTCATCTTTTCTCTATCTTCTTCCGTGGTCGAACATTGAGTTGAGCTCAATTTCACACCTTGCAACACAAGCAAGAACCCCTTCTTGGACTGATCCATATTGAACTTCTTCAATATCTTATCAAGGTATGTGCTTTGTGAAAGACCTATGAGGCGTCTCGATCTATCTCTATAGATCTTGATGCCTAATATGTAAGCAGCTTCTCCAAGGTCCTTCATTGAAAAACACTTATTCAAGTAGGCCTTAATACTGTCCAGAAGTTCTATATTATTTCCCATCAAAAGTATGTCATCCACATATAATATGAGAAATGCTACAGAGCTCCCACTCACTTTCTTGTAAACGCAGGCTTCTCCATAAGTCTGCATAAACCCAAACGCTTTGATCATTTCATTAAAGTGAATGTTCCAACTCCGAGATGCTTGCACCAGCCCATAGATGGAGCGCTGGAGCTTGCATACCTTGTTAGCATTCTTAGGATCGACAAAACCTTCCGACTGCATCATATACAATTGTTCCTTAATAAAGCCGTTAAGGAAAGCCGTTTTGACGTCCATTTGCCATATCTCATAATCATAATATGCGACAATTGCTAACATGATTCGGACGGACTTCAGCTTCGCTACGGGTGAGAAGGTCTCATCGTAGTCAACCCCTTGAACTTGTCGATAACCCTTAGCGACAAGTCGAGCCTTATAGATGGTAACATTACCATCCGCGTCTGTCTTCTTCTTAAAGATCCATTTATTCTCTATTGCTCGCCGATCATCGGGCAAGTCTGTCAAAGTCCATACTTTGTTTTCATACATGGATCCTATCTCGGATTGCATGGCTTCAATCCATTTATTGGAATCTGGGCCCGCCATTGCTTCTTCATAGCTCGAAGGTTCACTGTTGTCTAACAACATGATTTCCAGGACAGGGTTGCCATACCATTCTGGTGTGAAACGTGTCCTTGTGGACCTTCAAAGTTCCGTAGCAACTTGATCCGAAGTACCTTGATCATCATCATTAACTTCCTCTCTAGTCGGTGCAGGCACCACAGGAACATCTTCCTGAGCTGCGCTACTTTCCGGTTCAAGAGGTAGTACTTCATCGAGTTCTACTTTCCTCCCACTTACTTCTCTCGAGAGAAACTCTTTCTCCAAAAAGGACCCATTCTTGGCAACAAAGATCTTGCCTTCGGATCTGAGGTAGAAGGTATACCCAATGGTTTCCTTAGGGTATCCTATGAAGACGCATTTTTCCGACTTGGGTTCGAGCTTTTCAGGTTGAGGTTTCTTGACATAAGCATCGCATCCCCAAACTTTTAGAAACGACAGCTTAGGTTTCTTCCCAAACCATAGTTCATACGGCGTCATCTCAATGGATTTAGACGGTGCCCTATTTAAAGTGAATGTAGCTGCCTCTAGAGCGTATCCCCAAAATGATAGCGGTAAATCAGTGAGTGACATCATAGATCACACCATATCCAATAGAGTGAGATTACGACGTTCGGACACACCGTTACGTTGAGGGGTTCAAGGCGGCGTGAGTTGTGAAACGATTCCACATTTCCTTAAGTGCGTACCAAATTCGTGACTTAGATATTCTCCCCCACGATCTGATTGTAAGAATTTTATCTTTCGGTCACGTTGATTCTCTACCTCATTCTGAAATTCCTTGAACTTTTCAAAGGTCTCAGACTTGTGTTTCATCAAATAGACATACCCATATCTACTTAAGTCATCAGTGAGAGTGAGAACATAACGATAGCCACCGCGAGCCTCAACGCTCATTGGACCGCACACATCAGTATGTATAATTTCCAATAAGTTGGTTGCTCGCTCCATTGTTCCGGAGAAATGAGTCTTGGTCATTTTACCCATGAGGCATGGTTCGCACGTGTCAAATGATTCGTAATCAAGAGACTCTAAAAGTCCATCTGCATGGAGCTTCTTCATGCGTTTGACACCTATGTGACCAAGGCGTCAGTGCCACAAGTATGTGGGACTATCATTATCAACCTTACATCTTTTGGTATTCACACTATGAATATGTGTAGCATTACGCTCGAGATTCATTAGGAATAAACCAATCACCATCAGAGCATGACCATGAAACATATCTCTCATATAAATAGAACAACCATTATTCTCGGATTTAAATGAGTAGCCATCTCATATTAAACGAGATCCAGATACAATGTTCATGCTCAAAGCTGGCACTAAATAACAATTATTGAGGTTTAAAACTAATCCCATAGGTAAATGTAGAGGTAGCGTGCCGACGGCGATCACATCGACCTTGGAACCATTCCCGACGCGCATCGTCACCTCGTCCTTCGCCAGTCTCCGCTTATTCCGCAGCTCCTGTTTTGAGTTACAAATATGAGAAACCGCACCGGTATTAAATACCCAGGAGCTACTACGAGTACCGGTAAGGTACACATCAATTACATATATATCACATATACCTTTAGTGTTGCCGGCCTTCTTGTCCTCTAAGTATTTGGGGCAGTTCCGCTTCCAGTGTCCCTTTCCCTTGCAATAAAAGCACTCATTCTCAGGTTTGGGTCCATTCTTTGGCTTCTTCCCGGAAAATGATTTACCGGGCGCGGCAACTCCCTTGCCGTCCTTCTTGAAGTTCTTCTTACCCTTGCCTTTCTTGAAACTAGTGGTTTTATTGACCATCAACACCTGATGTTCCTTTTTGATTTCGACCTCCGCTGATTTCAGCATTGAAAATACTTCAGGAATGGTTTTCACCATCCCCTGCATATTGTAGTTCATCACAAAGCTCTTGTAGCTAGGTGTGAGCGATTGAAGGATTCTGTCAATGACCGCCTCGTCCGGCAGGTTAATGTCCAGCTGGGACAAGCGGTTGTGCAATCCAGACATTTTGAGTATGTGCTCACTGACAGAACTATTTTCCTCCATCTTATAACTGTAGAACTTGTCGGAGACTTCATATCTCTCGACCCGGGCATGAGCTTGGAAAACCATTTTTAGCTCTTCGAACATCTCATATGCTCCGTGTTGCTCAAAACGCTTTTGGAGCCTCGGTTCTAAGCTGTAAAGCATGCCGCACTGAACGAGGGAGTACTCATCAGCACGCGACTGCCAAGCGTTCATAACGTCTTGGTTCTCTGGGATGGGTGCTTCACCTAGCGGTGCTTCTAGGACATATGCTTTCCTGGCAGCTATGAGGATAATTCTCAGGTTTCGGACCCAGTCCGTATAATTGCTGCCATCATTTTTCAGCTTGGTTTTCTCTAGGAACGCGTTGAAGTTGAGGTTGACATGAGCGTTGGCCATTTGATCTACAAGACATTTTGCAAAGGTTTCAGACTAAGTTCATGATAATTAAGTTCATCTAATCAAATTATTTAATGAACTCCCACTCAGACAGACATCCCTCTAGTCATCTAAGTGATACATGACCCGAGTCAACTAGGCCGTGTCCGATTATCACATGAGACAGACTAGTCATCATCGGTGAACATTTTCATGTTGATCGTATCTTCTATACGACTCATGTTCGACCTTTTGGTTTTCTGTGTTCCGAGGCCATGTCTGTACATGCTAGGCTCGTCAAGTCAACCTAAGTGTATTGCGTGTGTAAATCTGGCTTACACCCGTTGTATGCGAACGTTAGAACCTATCACACCCGACCATCACGTGGTGCTTCAGAATAACGGACCTTAGCAACGGTGCACAGTTAGGAGGAACACTTTCTTGAAATTATTGCGAGGGATCATCTTATTTATGCTACTGTCGTTCTAAGCAAATAAGATGTAAAACATGATAAACATCACATGCAATCAAATAGTGACATGATATGGCCAATATCATTTTGCTCCTTTTGATCTCCATCTTCGGGGCGCCATGATCATCGTCGTCACCGGCATGACACCATGATCTCCATCATCATGATCTTCATCATCGTGTCTTCATGAAGTTGTCTCGTCATCTATTACTTCTACTACTATGGCTAACGGTTTAGCAATAAAGTAAAGTAATTACATGACATTTATGTTGACACGCAGGTAATAAATAAATTAAGACAACTCCTATGGCTCCTGCCAGTTGTCATACTCATCGACATGCAAGTCGTGATTCCAATTACAAGAACATGATCAATCTCATACATCACATATATCATTCATCACATCCTTTTGGCCCTATCACATCACATATGTCATTCCTATTACAAAAACAAGTTAGATGTCCTCTAATTGTTGTTGCATGTTTTTACGTGGCTGCTATAGGTTTCTAGCAAAAACGTTTCTTACCTACGTCAAAACCACAACGTGATATGCCAATTTCTATTTACCCTTCATAATGACCCTTTTCATCGAATTCGATCCCACTAAAGTGGGAGAGACGGACACCCGCTAGCCACATTATGCAACTAGTGTATGTCAGTCGGTGGAACCAGTCTCACGTAAGCGTACGTGTAAGGTCGGTCCGGGCCGCTTCATCCCAGTTTGACACGAGAAAAATCTATTAATCACTCCGTGAGATGGGAAGAGGGGGAGTTTGATTTCTCTCATGTGCCGGGGAAAAAGAAAAATGCGGGCGTGCCAGTGTAACGTACACAAAGAAAAGTGATACAGGAAACAAGTATTTCATTTATCTCTTTGGATGAACAAAATTACAAGATCCCATAAAAAATGGGTGCGCTCCATGGCCTACTAGCGCGGCCTGCCTGACTATGGCGATGTGCGGTCTCCTGATTCCTGGGGCCTCGAAAAGCTCCCGGTTAATTACTCCTGCGGGTTGCTCCGCGAGATACCTCCGATTAAGCCGTGTGGTCGTCTTCGTCGTCTTCGCTTCGCGTTCTCCATGCATGATGATGATGGTGTGAGTGTATGGTGTGGGTGGTGGCAAAGCCCGTGTCCTCATCGGTACACGTGCCGCTCAAAACATGGCTTTGTGTTGGCCACGTTCGCCCTCGCCGTCGCGCCTCGTCGGTCTTCACAGCGTTGATATAGTTTACTGGTCCGACAGCGTCGTCCACCGCCTCCATTGTATCTGGTACGAGAAGCGCGTCACATCGTCCGTGGCCACATCCGCTGGGTGTGTCGTCATCCGCCGCCTCCATTGCACCTGGTACGAGAAGAGAGCCTCTTTATCTGCGGCCACCTCCGCTGGGCGCGTCGTCCGCCGCCTCGACAGCTCCTGTACGAGAAGAGCGCCTTCGTCCACGGCCACCTCCGTTGGGCGCATCGTTCGCCTCCTCAACTGCTCCTGAGAAGAGCGCTGCATCATCCTCGGCCATCTCTCCTAGGCGTGTCGTGCGGAGGTCATTCTGCAAAATAGATGATAACACATAGAAGAAGAAAGATTATTGCAGCGCCGTTGCACATGATGTATGCGCCCTCCTGGATGCTTGGTTTCCTGCTTGGAGCACATCCTCCTCATATGTGCACCGCGGCTGCCGCGCCGCTGCTCGGCGCACGTGCCAACGCCATGGGCGCGTCCTTTCTCCTCGACGCTGCCGCAGGGCGCGTCTCTTGCCTCAGTGACACACGGCACTGCGTGTGTCTTGGTGCGTTGGCTGCATAGGTGTGTTGCTGCGACGTGCTCTTCTGCCGGCTAGCTGCGACGTGGTGAGTTCTCCCCTGGTGTGTGCCTCGTCTCCCCCGGCTGCGTGCGTGTGGTTCTAGCTGGGTCTCCCGGAGCGGCACCGTCTCCTTCTGTTGTAAGACCTGAAAGATGAAAGGCATAGGAAGTAAAATAAATTAGTCAGCGGGGCTTGCTGGGCTCCCTGTTCTCCATCTGTTCTTCATCATTGTTGCGGCCATGTGTGCCTCCGCGCCGTTCCTGCGTTCATCACGGCTTTCTCTCGGCTGGGTCTGTCGTCCCCTGCCTTAGATGCGTGATGACTCAGTCCTCCTGTCCGGCTGCCTGCCGGATGAGTTCTGTGGGTCACGCACCTCAGCTCTCCATCTGGCACGCCATCGAGCTGGACAGTGTATCGCCGCCACCGCCGCAGCGTCCTCTCGCCGGTCGTGCACGGTCGCGAGTGGCTGCGTCCACCGGCTGCTTGCGTTCTGGCAAGATGTGTTATGCCTGCGTGCCTCCCTCCGTGCTCCTGCCTCCTCATGTATTTATAAGGTGAGGGGCTAGGGTTGGTTGGTGAGTCGGACGTACAGCCTCCGGATAGAGGTTTCCTTTCCATTGTTTCTTCTTGACGTACAAGCCTGCACCAAACAAGGAAACTATCTGATACGTACCTCACATATGCCTTTCTTTGATGATCCTTCAGGTCGGTTGCATCCGTTTCTAATTTTAAAACTTGCCAGTTGTGGCTGTTCTTCCCAACTTTGTAACCTGCCGATTGTTCATTGCTCGTCGTCCAAGTTGATCGACTACCTGGCCTGCCAAATCCCATCCTTGTACGTGGACATCAAAATACTTACTAGCAAAATCTCAGGGTCGTACATGTAGGTGTAGCTCACCCCACACCAAATACATGCCTATATTTCATGTACGTACATATTTTAGTTTGCCGGTATTTGGATACATATACGTGTGCGCTGCCGGACGGCCGTAGATACCAAGATACGTCGTTACATACTTATCCTTGCATGCAATTGATACGTAACCTGGTGCAATCCATGCACGTGCACGTGCCCATGTATAACTAATCCATCAACTCAAAGGGTGTGCACTGTGGGTATGTGCATATTTTTCCCTTAAATTGTGCATGACATTACTGACATAGCCATACACATTTATGGGCACTCCTTGCTCCATTGATATGTTTAACTTATTGAGAAAAGTGAAAATTGGACAAATTATTTTCGTGCTATTTCTTTTGTACAAAATCTCGTCGAACAAATGCCCCCTCACCAAATAAAGTTCAAGCGATAAGCAATTGAACTTAGTTTGGTGAAAAGAAATTTTTTTATTGATTCGGCGCATCAAGATGTGTGCAACCTAAAGAAGCGAAGAAGAATCGACCTCTCCGTGACATCGTGCGCGCGGTTCCTGAAGATGATTGACTAGCAACAATGCAAATTAGTGTAGGCATGTCCATCCACACTTGTGTCTAGAGAGCTCGTTGTATCGTATAACAGACACGATGCCGGTCAACGAAGCAACCCTATTCCGTCTTCATTTCATGGCGAAACATCATGCCTTATCCTGAAAACACAAAGAATTTTTTACCAATCTCATCACGACCGTCTAGCTGCTACGGTGCCAGCCGACTTGATTGGAGGGTTTCACAGATTCACGTTGGCCGCACTGGCGTGTTGCACTGCTCCCGTGATCTCCTTGTGTTGATGTAGGCGAGGCATCGGTAGACCGTCGATAGCTCCCCTTCGTTGAGCGAACCGTCACACCATCCATGGTGTGACAATTCTGGAGGTGCGCCGGGACGCCATCGGCCTTACGAATAATTGAGGGGTTGACGTTGCCCCCATGCTTCATTGTTGTTGGAGACGGGGTTGCGGAGACGAATCGGCTCCACCTTCACGAGTGTACGGATGTCATCTTCCAGCGCCCATCATACATGTCGGTGTAGAAGATAGGTTGCCGGGGTGTCATCTGCATTGTCATGGATGCATCGGTATTGCTGCACCCAGGACGTTGTTCGATGTAGTGGTTGTTGTCGGAAAGCCGTCGATGATGACAGGGAGTGCCTCTCCATGGCTGCAAAGATGTTGGAGGAGCACAACTAGGAACACCAACGAAAATAGGCGAAAAAGAGAAAGAAAAAAAATGGATTTTAAAATGTTGGCTTTCCCGTTATACACCAGCTATAGGCGTGATATCCGAGAAGGATACCGAAGGACTTGTCATTAGGAACCGTCGAAAGACCTTGACGATTGCAACTCAACAACTTAAATAGCTTTGGTGTACGTGTATGAAGACGCCGTGTTTCGGGATGCTTCCGAGAGGCAACAAAAATTCATACTCTAGCCCATCATCATACTGAGGGCCCCCACAGCTCAACAAGCCCCCTGCACACACCTCATGAACCAAGAGACTTAGGTATGATAGGTTTGGGGGAAATGGTTTTGGTACAATGGCTTGGCGATTTTTCTTCGTGCATATTGAGGGGTGGTGAACAGCTACCTCCCTTCTTCCTTCCATTGGGTCCATTTCTTCTTGGGACCACTTGATTGCTTCTTGTACTGTTGGAATTTTTCTTGAATTTGCTTCTTGGACTTTTGGAATTTTATCTTGATTGCTCACGTGGACGATTGATTGGCCGCGGACTTCATGGACTTGTTTTGACATTCGGCTGAAACTTCTTGAGGACTCTTCTTCTAGGATTCTTAGGGACCCATCTTGAGAACTTGGAAGGCAACTGTTCACCTCTGTGGACTAGGAAAAACCCTCTAGCACTTTATCTGGGGCTTCTGGTGGCGCACCCCAGGGTTGCCATATGACTACGCACCAAACCAACTTGTGTTGGGTCAGGCAGCCCTCCATGATCTTTTCCTATAGTCTTCCCTGGAGTGCGAGCCTCTGTGAACATGAGGCATGCCGGGAAACATGAAGAGCGCGGGTCTCAATACTCAAAAGTTCCCAAATAATCATCTCCGCTACCTCCGGAAGCATACACCTGGTATGTGTCGTGCATTGTGGGTGTACGAGCCGCTCCACCTGCAAATCAACACATTGTGCCGCCCTCCAACAGGTCCTAGGGTAACCAAAACTTCAATCAACAGCGTAGTGCAATACGGGAAGCCATTTTTTGTTGTTGGACTTAGTCCATAGAAAATGGGGAAAACCAGATATATCCATGAAATGCAAGGGAGAATGCATCATGGATCCGAAATCCCACAGACAAAGTTTCCCCAATGAAAACCCAAAAGAAGCAAAATTTTAAGAAAAATATTTTTTGAGGAACCTTCCGTTGATTGGGGGCATAGGTCGGACTCCCTGGGAATCTACAAGCTGGTATGCTCCCCCATCATAGACTTGCTCGATGACGTATGGCCCTTCCCACTTTTGCTCGAACTTGCCCTTCATCATGTGCGTCATGACGATGTGCCGCCTGAGCACGAGAACCAACTCACCTTTTCGGAAGACGCGTTGCTTGATGAGCTTATCGTAGGCTCTCACCATATTCTGGCGGTAAAGCCCCAGGTTCTGTAGGGCATGAAGTCGCCCCTCTTCAAGGGCGTCGAGCTCTTGAAACCGCAGTTGCACCTGTTCGTCTTGGGTGATCTCATCTTGGATAGCCACCCGCAGAGGGTAGCTGGACCTCCAGTGGAAGGACTGCCCCACTCCCGTAAATGAGAGAAAACGGGGTTGCCTGTGTTGGGGTACGGATAGTAACGTGGTACGCCCACAAGGACTCGAAGAGATGGTCATGCCAGTCTCTCATGTTCCTTGTCACCGTCTTCTTGAGTATCTTGTTCGGTGTCTTGTTGAAGGCTTTGATTGGGTCGTTGGCTTGGTGTAGATGGTGGGGATGTAGTGATGAAGTGAAGGGGAGAGCGGTACGTCCATCGCTCCGGCTCTGCTTAACCGTATCCCTCCATCTTGTCATTGCCTGATGATGAAGTGGGCGGCCTTCGCCTCGTCGGTGCCCGGCCTGGTGGTGTCCACCTTATCGGTGTCGGACTGGATGACTTGCCTTCGCCTCGTCGGTGTCTGGCAAGATATGGATTGCTTCATCGGGAAAAGACATGTCGGTGGTGTACAGCTTCGCCTCGCCGGTGCTAGGAGGATGTTGATGATGTGTGTCGATGTGGATGTTGGGGTAGATGTTGACGATGTTGCCACCTCAACAAGCAGCAACGCAGGATTAGCATGAAACCATGCAAGGTGGCCTTGGACTGGCTTCGTGTCAGCAAAAGTGTAAAGATTGAGCTCCGCCTCACTGGCGGTGTAGAAGGTACGCCCGCCTTGGGCGAGCTTTGTGTTGGTGTAGATGTCGCCCGCCTTTAGGCGAGCTCTATGTTAGCGACGAGGTAAATGTTGCTCCCGTCTCAGGAATGCTCATTTTCCAATGGCGTAGATGGCGACCTGCCCGGACGGTCTCCATATTATCAACGTTATGGCCAGCGCTCAGCCTCAGCGGCGGTGTAAATGACACCCCACCTGGGGTGAGCTTGTGCCGGTGACGGTGTAGGCAGCGTCCGTGCCTTAGGCATGTTCAACAACGTAGATTGCACGATACCTTGGTCGTGATCCGTGTCGATAGCAGTGTAGACCGAGCCCTCCCTAGGCCAAGCTCCGCGTGGACGGTAGTGTCGACCAAGCCCCGCTTCAGGCAAGCTCCACGTCGATGCTGGTGTAGATGGTGCCCCAACATTGATGGGTTGTGTGTCAATGGCGGTGTAGGTGTCCCGCCTTGGGCAAGCTCCATGTTGTCGATGGTTGACGGAGCCCCGCCTTGGATGAGCTTCGCGGTGGTGTAGAAGATGCCTGCCCTTAGGCGAGCTCCGTATCGGTCACAATGCAAAAAGTTCGCCGACCTCAGGCAGGATCCGAGGACATGTAGATGGCACCCGACTTTATGCGAGCTCCATGTCAATGGTGGTGTAGAATGTGCTCCACCTTCGAGCTAGCTCCGCATTGGTAGCAACGTTGAAGGTGCCCCATCTTCACCAAAATCTGTCGACGGAGGTGAAAAAGGATCCCAGCCTAGCTGAGCTTCGTGTTGACAGAGGTAGACGGCACCCCGCCTTGGGGGTACACCATGTCGACGGAGGTGTAGATGGCGCCCTGCCTTGGGCAAGATCCGCGATGAAGGCAGTGTAGATGTCGCGCCACCTTTGGCGTGGGAGTTGCAAATGGCAACACGTCTAATGGAGATCCATGTTGACGGAGGTGTAGATGGTGCCCCGCCTTGGGGTCATTCCATGTCGGCGACAGCGATGTCGATGGAGTCCCACCTTGGGCAAGCCCCGTGTTGGTGGTGGTGTGGATGGCGCCCCACCTCGGGCGAGCTCCATATCAACAATGATGTGGATGGCACCCCATCTTGGCCGTGCCTCGTATCACCTCGGGCGAGCCCCAGTTGGCACCTACATTGACAACCCTTTGCCTGCAGAGGCCGGGTGGCACATGGTGCCGAGTGGATGATGTAGCCCTGTCCGCCGTCACCTAGAGTTGTGACCGGGCTCCCCACCTAGAACGGGACATAAATCGTGGTTGAAGTGTTTGCCGTGGAGGGTCCCATGGCCGCCGTCATTGAGTGGGTCGAGGCTTCCTCTCATCATCTTGATGTCTTCACCATCGGTTCCAACGTGGGGGCATGTTAGGATGCCCCCGCTCCAAGTGGTGGGTTGGTGAAGACTGTCATCGAGGCGCTCATGTTGAGGACAATGACTTGGGGATTGGCGCCTCATCCTACCTGCAACCTGCATTGATGAAGTATTAGGCGCTTCTTAACAATGGTGCCGCCTAAGGATATGGTTCACATTTTCCTGGAGTTTGTGAAGATCCGTGCCTTGAATCCTCGCCACCTGGTGTTATTGACTCGCAGGAGAGGATAGAGAACCTATTGTCGTTGCGAAATGATCGTCCATCGACCGCCAGGTTGTGGAGGCATGGTGCCATGCACCTCGTCAATGTTGATGAGCCTACACAAGTTGTGGGACATGGCCGTCAAGCCTTCATGCAGCTTGACCTTGGTGCGCCATGGTGTTTTGGCGGCTCCAAGTGTAAAGTCGCAGTAGAGGCGTGAAGGGAAGCCGCACTTACTCGCTTGTTGGTGGTCTTAACGCGGAGGCATTGAGCTACCTCCACGTCTTCATGGATGTCCGCCAATGTTGACTCCTTCAATAGAGCGAGGCTTGAGAATAATCTCACGACGCTCCTTCTTCGCCTTGGGTGTTGCTCACCTTTGCACCTTCTTTGACAACACAGTCTGAAACTGCACAGAATCTTGGGCTTGGTACATATTGTTGGAAATATGCCCTAGAGGCAATAATAAAAGTATTATTATATTTCATTGTTCATGATAATTGTCTTTTATTCATGCTATAACTGTATTATCCGGAAATCGTAATACACGTGTGAATACTTAGACCACACTATGTCCCTGGTAAGCCTCTAGTTGACCAGCTCGTTGTGATCAACAGATAGTCATGGTTTCCTGACTATGGACATTGGATGTCGTTGATAACGGGATCACATCATTAGGAGAATGATGTGATGGACAAGACCCAATCCTAAGCATAGCATAAAAGATCGTGTAGTTCGTTTTGCTAGAGCTTTGCAAGTGTCAAGTATCTCTTCCTTCGACCATGAGATCGTGTAACTCCCGGATACCGTAAGAGTGCCTTGGGTGTATCAAACGTCACAACGTAACTGGGTGACTATAAAGGTACATTACAGGTATCTCCGAAAGTAGCTGTTGGGTTGACACGGATCGAGACTGGGATTTGTCACTCCGTATGACGGAGAGGTATCTCTGGGCCCACTCGGTAATGCATCATCATAATGAGCTCAATGTGACCAAGGTGTTGGACACGGGATCATGCATTACGGTACGAGTAAAGTGACTTGCCGGTAACGAGACTGAACAAGGTATTGGGATACCGACGATCGAGTCTCGGGCAAGTAACGTACCGATTGACAAAGGGAATTGCATACAGGGTTTGATCGAATCCTCGACATAGTGGTTCATCCGATGACAACATCGAGGAGCATGTGGGAGCCATCATGGGTATCCAGATCCCGCTGATGGTTATTGACTGAGAGCGTCTCGGTCATGTCTGCATGTCTCCCGAACCCGTAGGGTCTACACACTTAAGGTTCGGTGACGCTAGGGTTATGAAGATATGTATATGCAGAAACCCGAATGTTGTTCGGAGTCCCTGATGAGATCCCGGACGTCACGAGGAGTTCCGGAATGGTCCGGAGGTAAAGAATTATATATAGGAAGTGCTGTTTCGGGCATCGGGACAAGTTTCGGGGTTATCGGTATTGTACCGGGACCACCGGAAGGGTCCCGGGGGTCCACCGGGTGGGGCCACCTGTCCCGGGGGGCCACATGGGCTGTAGGGGGTGCGCCTTGGCCATCATGGGCCAAGGGCACCAGCCCCTATAGGCCCATGCGCCTAGGGTTTCCCCCTGGGAGGAGTCCTAGTGGTGGAAGGCACCCCTAGGTGCCTTGGGGGGGAGGGAAACCTCCCCTAGGCCGCCGCCCCCCCTAGTAGATCTCATCTACTAGGGCCGGCGCCCCCCCCCCTGGCACCCCTATATATAGTGGGGGAGAGGAGGGACTTCATACACCAGCCCCTGGCGCCTCCACCTCCCCCCGTTACGTCTCTCCCTC